>NC_085008.1:31076480-31198980 GCF_963854185.1 Sardina pilchardus
GACTTAGAAAATCTGAAAGGGCTTATCCCTATATTCTTAAACTCTGTTCTTTTATGTGGGTCTTAGGCATTAAGGATAGGATTGTGAATAGCAATTGTTCGACGGCGGCACAGAGAGAGAGCGAGAGTGTATACGTGGGTGGGGGTGTTTTATGCCATGGTGAAATCCTCTTCTTTTTCATACTGTCTTTTTTTCTCTTCTTCCCCTCTCTCTCTTTCCCTCTTCTGTCTCTCTCTTTCTCTCTCTCTTTCTCTTCTCTCTTCTTCGTCTCTTTGCGGCTGTAAATATTAACCGCGTTCTTAACTCTTAGCGTGTATGGGACAGAGTAATGTGCTTTTAAGGATACATTATGAGTGAGATTTTCCACTGCATACAGTGGCGCTGCGAAATAAGAAAAGGCTATTTTATGGGGCCTGAAAACAAATTCGCCTCGGTGAAAGGAAAGAAGGAAAAAAATATGATTTGGAAGGGGGAGAAAAATAAAAACTGTTATAACTTTGTGGTATCAAGTCGTCAGCAAACAATAAAGGAATGCTCCCAAGAGGGATGGGAGGATCGGCTCTCCCTCTTCTCTCTCTTTCACACTCTCTCTCTCTCTCTCGCTCAAAAAAAGAGAGAAAAAAATTGCCAGTGTCCCATTTTTCGTGCCTCATTGCTATGTCTCAAATCCGTGCTTGGTCTTTCTTCAGAGACTGTGTAGTTCTAATGCATTTCAAAGGGCTCCCTTTCAAAGCACAATGGAATACCACCATAGAAGTTGAGCGGCTCTGCTGAAGCAAGCGCTTGAGCCGGAGATGGACCACGTCCCCTCCTCCCTCCCTCCCTCCCTCCCTCTCCATCCTTCCCCCTCCCTCTCTCTCTCTCTCTCTCTCTGAAACTCTGCCGTATTACAGACAGAGCGTTATCATATGTATGTATGAAGAGCCACTGTATGTGTAGATAATGGCAATACATATTCATAGTTTCATGTTGTCTGTGCAGTTGACTACGCACGCTTTAGGCTTCTTTTGACTTAACCATTTAATTGGCTTAGATGTAACATGTCTTACATTGAATACATACAGTATGTGCTTTGTTTCTGTGCCATCTATTACGTCTCAGTCGTTACAGTCCATTAGGCACATTAGAATAAATATCAGCTGACTAAGTCAGGTGACGCCTTAGCTTCCCTATCATTTTTTTTATACAAGTGTAAGACAAACAAAGTTTTGTATTTATCGTATTCATATCTGTTAACATCAGAATCTGCAAGAGGAAGAACAAAGTTAAGCAGAAGTCTCATGTTTCTGGACTTCTGTAAATGAACTTCTTTAAACGATTAAAAGGGAAGGTCAACATAATAGCTCAATAGAAGAGGTTGATACTGATTAACTCAGTGAGAACACAATGAAAGACTAATACTAGGATGGGAAAGAGACTGTATATTTGTAAATGGTGACCGCCCTGCACTGGGCCTGAATCTTTTCTTACAAGAAATGTCTTTATTAATCCGTTATGTTTTCCTCGCACATTAGCTGTAAACCATGACCAAGACAAACCTCATGCAACCCTCTCATGTCTAATTAACTAGCTTTCATTCAGCACTATCCCCTTTTCAGGAAGTGTATAGCCTAATGCGTGAAAGTCCAGTATTTGTAGAAACAGTCACACACTGTCATGTTATTGCTCTTCACTCTATGGTGTGTCCACATGCCAAACTCATCCCTCAAAAACACTGTCACGCACACACACACACACACCTCTGTGCCATCCTGCCTAAAGCCAAACCTGTGTGTCTCTCCACAAACACGAAGCCTCCATTACATGACAGGAGGCAGCCACTACATTGAGTTATAACTAACAGCTCCAGCCAAAATAACAAAATAAACAAACCACGAGCGAGGGCCTAAGGGGGCCATGTTGGACTGTTGATATACAGCCTTTGCTGGGATCGAATCGGGGGGACCGGCACGGGCCGGTGAACACGAAACAAATTGCTCCCTAATTGTCAGGAGAATAAATTGTGACCGGGAGCGTTTTGTAATTCTGTCGGTTGCCATTCTCCAATCTCCATTGACGCGGGCCAGGGCTCTTTAATTGAGAGTGGGTCTAGCAGTGGGAGTGAGTGAGAGAAAAAGAGGGAGAGAGAGAGAGAGAGAGAGAGAGAGAGAGAGGAAGGAGGGGGGGACAAGGAAAGAGGGCTGGTATGACTGCTGTGTGGATATTTGAGAGAAGGAGGGAGGCAGAATGTTAAGGTAAAATAAAAAGAGGGATGTGAGAGAGGGCAACGGAGGAGGAGTGAGTCACGGACAGAGACAGAAGTGGAGGGAGAGACAGGCAGAGGAGAGGATAAGAAACGAGCAAGTCAGAGAGGGGGAGAGCTAAGGAGAGAGGGAGGGAGGGAGGGAGAGAGGGAGGGAGGGAGGGAGGGAGCAGGCCAACATCAGCCGATGAGAGCTGCTGTCCATCTTGAGTGGCTGCTGGCAGGAAATGACAGTGACTGCGTTGAGGACTCGGGCATGCTGCACATCACAAGCACTTTAGTCACGTCTGAAGGGCAGCCACAGAGGAGGCCCGTCTGATGAGCCCCACACACACACCAAACACACACACCAAAATAAACACACCAACATAAATACACCAAACACACACACAAAAAACACACACACCAGACACACACACCAAACACACACACCAAAATAAACACACCAACATAAATACACCAAACACACACACCAAAATAAACACACCAACATAAATACACCAAACACACACACCAAAATACACACCAATCACACACCACTAACACCACCACTAACTAAACACACATCAAACACACACCAAACACACATACCAACATAAATACACCAAACACACACACCAAAACACACACACCAAACACACACACACCAAACACACACACCAAAATACACACCAATCACACCACCACTAACTAAACACACACTAAACACACATCAAACACAAACCAAACACACACCTAACACAACACCAAACACACACACCAAAACACACACATACCAAAATACACACCAAACACAGACCACTGATGGCCTCTCCTCAGATGCTGTGCCCAATACTATCAACCACAGGCCCAAATCAAACACAAGTTTATTTTTCTGTGTATCTCTCTGTTGTTTCGGTGTATCTGTATTTGTTGCTAATGTGTGTGTGTGTGTGTGTGTGTGTGTGTGTGTTTGTGTGTGTCTGTGTGTGTTAACGCATTAGCCTGGTAGAACATATAGTGAAAGGTTATTACCTACAAATCATTACAGGTGATCCCACAGGGAGAAGGAAATAAAGCTTACCAAGACACTGGCTGAGAACAATAACATAGGAATCTATACAACTCCCGAGTACAGACTATCAGCACAAAAACAAAAGGAATGACTGCCAGGTGGGGAGCGCAGCAGGGTTGAAGAATAGCCCCCTCTGCTCGTCAAACAGAGGGTCAAGTTCTGATGCATTCACTAGCGAGGTCAGCGCAGGACACTTGAGAACGCCGGCCTTTTGTTTTGCCCGGGCTCCTGGATATTCGCCGCGGCGGCGGCGTTTCATATGCAAAACTTTCGGCGATATCAGGCGGACGTTCTCATTTGTCCTTGCCACATTTGTCATTAATCTTTGGCCCTGGCTCTTTCATGAGAGACGGGGTGATTTGTATGAGGGTCTCGAGGGGGGAGAGAGTGGAGCAGAATGTGGGGGGAGCCTCAGTGACGGTGGTAGCGTGTGGGGGGGGCATACATGCTGAAATAATATAATGCCATTATGACCACCTCGGAAAAAAAATACTTGTCATATAAATTATACATTAGCTATGGGTCTGAAAGGCCCACTGATTGACATGACAGTTTTCAGTCTACAAATGCTCACTGGGGTAAAATAAATAAATAACTAAATCAAATGATACACAATACAGAGCCCCCCTCCTCTCCTCTCCCCATCCCTAGAGACCTGTGGGCCGTAGGCTCATCATAAGACCTTTCATTAACGCTGAAGTGGTACGTTTCATTAGTGCACTGCGCACACAAACACACACATACACGCGCGCATGCACACACACACACACACACAGATACGCACGCGTGCTCACACACTGATTTGTAAACAAACACATACAAATGAAGGCAATGACTCAGCACACACTAAGGACTAATGCCCTCCTACAGTGCGGGACACAAAAGGAATTATGGTGAGATTAGGCCTTATTACGCCTCCCTGCATTGTCCTGCATTAGAGCCTCACTTCCTTACCGCTACTTCTGACCTCAGCCTATTGTCTGATGAGGTGGGTGAGCTTGTGCTTTGATGGCAGGAAGGTGTAGACAGAAAAGGTGGTTGTGTGTGTGTGTGCGTGTGTGTGTGTGTGTGTGTGTGTGTGTGAGTGAATCAGAGAGAGAGAAGGAGAAAGTATCTGCACTCCTGCCACATGATGAGAATGCTGCATGACTGTCAATAATAAATACTAAATGTATAATAAATATTCTTTTTGCATATACTTACTGCAAAGCTCAGTTTAGTTTAGGGTATATTGTTTAACAGTATTACTATTGTATATTTTTACTGCATATAGGTAATTATTTTTTATCTCTATTTTCTTTCTTATGAACAGTATGGGTACTTTGGCAACATTGTACTTACAGTGGTGTCAATAAAGGTTACTGGGGGAAAGAGTAATGCATCAGAAGAAAAACAAGTTTGTCGTCATGTCATCGCATTTGTCATTCCCCGGACGTGTTCATGAATCATTCACAAGGTGCTGTAGACATTACTCACCAGGTGCGTTGGACAGTATCTGAGGCTTGCTGGAGTACTGCATCATAGTAAACTGGCATTTTATTAAGGCTACACAGTGTCCGACATTGGTCACACATACTGTATATGGTACAAGGCCAATAGCTTATGTGCATATGATTTGCTTTTATCTTTTAAACTATTGTACTGTGAGATTACTGTCCAAAACCTCTACATTTCGTATCTGAATATAGAGTATCAGGAGGGAGTTTAGGGATTTTGTAAACAGCAGCTGTTTTTTCTGTTATCAAAGTGGGGTGTGCCATATAGACTTGTGTAGACTAAGGCAGTGTGCTGTAACAGTGTGCTGTCATTTGTTTGTTAGACAAATCTTATCACTGTGTTTCCTCATAACAGGCTCCATGTCCTGTCCCAAAAACTACTTGTGCATTTGCATAATGTTAAAAAATAGTACTGTAGAATGACCCTGAACTAATGGGCCCATTCCTCTGTAGTACACAAGTGCCTGTTGGGCTGAAAAGGCTTTTCCACATGAACAACACTTTTGACTTTGTCCCCCAACTTCACCACAAGTGAATATCTTTTATGGTTTTATTGATGAACCTCTGCGATTCCCCTGATGTTATAGCATTGTGTATCCTGGAGGTGTTGTGCTGGGTTTGCCTCTTCATTCGCATAGTATTAAGCAGGTTTGTTATGTAGTCCATCAAGCTGCGCAGTACAGTATATTCTCCTGACATTGATACTAATGTGCATTTCTTCTCAGCATCAATAGACCTCACAATATGCAGTGTGCACATAAAAGTGTACTTTTTTCTTGAGGGATGAAAACAGCCCCAATAGCCCTTGGGTGTGAGAACAAGGTGAATACGGCACAACAAGTCCAGAAACACATTTTAGGTGAGGCAAGGTGCCGAGGAAAAAGCCAGAAGCCGCGAGACTTTGTTGGCATAGATGAATTAGAGGACTGGAAATAGCCTTTCTTCTGATATATCCAGTTAGTGCTTATTTCTCCCCTCCTCTCTTCTCCTTCTCTCCAATTTTTTCCCACTTTTTTCTTTCACACCCCCCCCCCCTCATTCTCAGCTTTCAAAAAAGAGAAAGAATGGCAAGAAGCAGGAAAAAAATAAAAGAAAGCGTGGAGTAGAGGACAGAGAGGGACAGAGAGAGAGAGGGAGAGAGGGGGGGAGAAGGAGAGAGAGAGAGAGAGAGAGAGAGAGAGGGAGAGAGAGAAGAGAGAGAGAGAAAGAGAGAGAAAGAGAGATACAGCACCATGTTCAAAGCAAGCCTAAGATTTCAGAACTCCATCCAGCGAGCCATTTAGATTATCCAGACGAGTGACGCAAGTGAAAAATAATATACTTGACCCTTTTGTCTGTGTACTTCGAGAAGTTTGTTAGAAAGGCCTGGCCAGTAATAATTCACTGTACCTCATGTATATTAAGTAGAAACTCCCGGGCTTTTATGATGAATGGCCTGGGCAATGGCAGGACACCTCTTTTGCATTTCAATGCGAGTGAGTGTCAGATTCTTATTTCATTACCAGTCGACACATTAGCTGATGGATTCTAATTTGCTTTTTTCACTTTCACGTTCACTCTCTCCTGTTCTCCCTCCCTCTTTTGCTCTCCCTCTCTTTTTCTCTAACTCCCTCTCTCCCTCTCTCTTGCAGACTACCATCCACAGAGACTCGGTCAGGACAGACAGGCAGGGTAGAGAGAAAAGTAGTGAACAGTCGTGAAATAAATAAATAAAGCCAAATCAAATCAATGTCAAGCACTTTCTGGTGCAATTTGTAGGCCATCAGATGAAGGGAGGGGGAGAAAGGACTTCTATGCATGTACATTTACATAGTTCTGCATTTAGAGGCAGTTGATGAAATAATGTGAAATGTGGATTGCGAGGCTTCTCATTGCTGAGTGGACAGAAAGTCAGGGCTTTAATTCTTCCCCCGATAAAGATCAGTCACTCACACGAACCAGGACATTCCTGAGGGAGCCAGCAGCCCAGAACACACCGCAGCACAGAACCAGCCACACAGCGCTCTCGCTTTCCTTTCTTTCTTTCTTTCTTTCTTTCTTTCCCTGTCTTTCTAGTGCAGTTTTTCTTTCTTTTTCTAGTTTTTCCTGTCCTTGTTTCTTTCTTTCTTTCTATCAGCATTTCTTGTTACTGCTTTTGGTCTTCAATTGTGCTATATTTCTGTTATTCTTTAAGTATGTCCGTCTAGTGCTTCCTATATTTCTTTCACACAGTCCTTCTTCCAGGTGCTACAGTGCCGATCTATACCCCTTTTCACTGTCCTGCTCCTCAGTCCTTTTCTTCTCTCTTCCCTATTTCATGCTCGCTCTATCTGCCAGCTGCTCTCATTCTCCCATTCTATATCTTCCTCCCATTGACTTACACATTTTTTCCCACTCTTGGTCTTTTCTTTTTTTCCCCTGTATTCTTCTTCCTCACATTCTCTCTGTTTGTAGCATTCTGTATATTCTGTTCTTCCTCTCACCCTTCCTTTCAACGTCCTCTTTCCCTTTCTCTCTCTCTCGCTCTCTCTCTCTCTCTCTCTCTCTCTCTCTCTCGTCTTCTGCGCCTCAGTCTCTGTAATAGCACGGCAGCGCTAATCTACACTCTAAGCGCCGGAATTCTTTACGCTCGGCTAACTTTTGAGAGGGTGAGGGGGACCAAATAAAAGGTGCCTGCGCAATTAACAAATGACTTCTGCCATTCGTGGCCCCCTGTTTAATCTGTTTGTAGCAAATCCAACTAATAACACGTTAATGGAGAAAAAGATTACGCGGGATGAAATGAGCCACTCCACGGAGGTAGTAATTATAGCCTTTGTAGTGCTCAATAGGCGCAGTCTGAATCAAAAACGAGGCCAATGTGATACCTGAGTGAAGAGGAGAGAGAGAGAGAGAGAGCGAGAGAGAAAGAGAGATAGAGCAAGAGAAGGAGAGAGAGTGTTTGAGAGGGAGACTCGCAATTTTCTCAGTAGAGAAGCGGCCGTATTGAATCATTTAAGAGGGACACACCATTTTTGTCTGGTGCTTTGACTGAGCCTCAATACTGTAGCAAGGGACATTCATCGGTTAAAATAGCACAAACACAATCAACGCTATAAGTGTTAATCCCTGTTCAATCCTGCCATTTTAATCAGCCAGCACCTCACTACATTAAAGGCACAATTCAGGATAGGGGGGATCAGGTGCATGTATTTAGGTGTTGCATTTAGAGAAGTCTTGCTAACCAACAGCTGTGGCATTTGGGATCTACCAAGGTCTATACAATGCTACCGTCAAATACTGCTTTTTAAAGCGCAGTGAGGATCAGCTTGGCATGGTCTGCCACTTAGCCACAGCCTAGCTGTAACCACCTAATACATTGTGTTTTTACATGCATATCATTAAAGTATTTACATTGATGACATAACAGTGTCACCATTATGTTCACTAGCCTTTGGAATGGTTAATAATCAGAGAAAATCAGTCTAGTGAATTATTTTAATTAAAGGTTAAAGCTACTCTGCGCTCTCTGTCGATGTCACCAGCTAATTCCAGCATGGCTGCCGGAAGTCGATTCTATGCTGAGAGAGAAAGAGAGAGAGAGAGAGAGAGAGAGAGAGAGAGAGAGAGAGAGAGCAATTTGTAAAAAGAAAAAACACGTCCCCATTGAAAAACAATGGCAAAGTGGGGTTTCCCTCACCCACCACCTGTGTGTTTGAATTAGCTGGCATGGGCCACCTCGCTATCCGTCATCCCCTAAGACACTCATTTATAGCCGGACGGATGAGCGGGCGAGATACGAAGGGGCCGCATGCTCCAGTGCATGGTGGAAGCTCATAATTCAATATTAATGGCTACTTAAGCCGCGGTGAAAAAGCCAGCCTCGGCTCTTAACCGCTAAGTGAACTAATAGTCAGTGAAGGATGACTGAGCACAATGACAGATGGAGCTGGGCTGGGACCGTGGCAGCGAGTGTAAGGCGATTTGGATGTATGGGGAATAGGTAGAGGTAGGGAGAGAGAGAGAGAGAGGGAGGGAGAGAGAAAGAAGGAGAGAGAGAATGGGTGAGCGTGATAAAGAGAGTGGGTGTTGTTAGAAAAACGACACTCTTCTACTGCTGGCTCCCATGTCATCCACCTAATTAGGGGCTTAATTGGACATGCTCGGCCATTTTGCTGTGTTGGTCAGGAATAGAGATTTATTGCGGAGATAATTCACAGTGAAAGGCACAGGAGGCTGTGGAGAATAGGGGGCACTGGCAGGCCTATCCGCTGCAGGGATTTTGCCCACTCACGGGTCACTTGTCTGGGGAGGGCTGAGGTTTAGCACAGTGTGTGTCCATTACAGTTACTGTTACAGTTGTTTAATTCGTTTGTGAATTTTGACTAATTTGGAATTAAAATAAGATATTGCTAGTTTATAGAACTGTTGATGAGCCCAATATTATGTATGTCAGAGATATGCTTACATGGCTTGACTTTGCCATGCCACCTTTTTATAGTGACAAAGTTTAAAAATGTATGTTAAGATGTAGTGGTGGGGGAAAAAATCGATTCTGTTCAGTATCGCGATATTTTGTGCACACAATTAAATCGATACTTGTAGCTCAAAGTATCGCAATACTTAATTATATAATTTAATTATCCATTTTACTTTAAGTTGAGTCGAGTTTACTCAGGGTTTACTCTGATCACATTAAATTAGCTTATTACGCTTATAAGGGGGGCACGTGTTGTGGTGTTTCATTGTGCATTCAACAGCAATAATAAATGAAAATGGCTTCACAATCACAACCTGTTATACACGACACTCTACACTACTTTCACATCGAAAAAGGTGGGTGTATTTTGGTTTTCAACAAAAAGTGAATAGTAAGGACCTTGACATGCACCATGCCATTGCAAAGGGAGTTGAACAGTGTTATTTTCCTAATTTTTTGTAATGACTTAGAATAATATGAGAGACATGAATAGCAATATATCGCAAAATCGAATTGCAATACTTGGTGTATCGCAATATGTTAAGAATCGCAATATTATCGAATTGTGGCCCAAATATCGCAATAGTATCGAATCTTCATTTTTTTGCCAATTCCCACCCCTATTAAGATGTGAGAAGACGAATCAACACAACCCAGCCTGAAGACAAATTAACACAGAGAACACTGAAAGACAAGGCCATCATCATTTCATCCTCTCCATGAATGATACAGCTCCCTCTCTCTCTCTCTCTCTCTCTCTCTCTCTCTCTCTGTCCCTCCCCCCCGCTCTCTCTTCCCTTCTCTCACCCAGCCAAATGTCATCCCTGGCTCCATTATCGAAGCGCTAACCGTAGGCTAGCATAAAAGTAATTGGAAAAAGCAACGGCCGGCCAAAGTCTCAATTAACACAGCCACTGCACCACTCCGCTCTGTGTAATCCGCAATAACGTCCTCACACATGCAGGAGGTGGTGTAGGAGTAGCCGGTGTTCACAGTTCACCCCCCCTTGACAGAGAGACGCTCAACCTGGCACATATACCCCCCCCCCCCCCCTCAGCCCCACAAAGAATGAATCCTGTCCCTTCTCTGCAATCTCCATTTCTGTTCTCTCTCCATGCTAACTCCGACGGCGACGGCAACGGCAGCAGCCCTCGACTCACCATGCAGTCACAGTGTCCGCCTTGCAAGAGAGCAAGGTGTAATTGACTGCTGACGACTGGGCGACAGGATTCTTAATTATTACCCTGGGGTACGGTGAGCGACAGACGAGAGTTCACCGCAGCACGAGTTCACACACACACACACACACACACACACACACACACACACACACACACACACACACACACACACACACACACACACAAACATGTGCGCCCACACACACAGCTGCTGTCTGACACTGCTACTCTGTGTTTAAGTGTGTTCAGTTCACCTCAGGTCTGAGTCAAATTCAGAATACTGAATATGTAGAGTAGTAGCAGTGGGAGGTCATTCATGCTGTGGGATACAGACCTCTCACTGTCACAAGAGAGCTATGATGCCCTTAATTTAAGCTTTACTTCATTGTCATTGATTAATTCTATTTACATCTTTATTTTGTTTACTACATTTAGATAAATAAACCTATAATGTCTTATTACTACTTTATAAGTAACTTTCATATTCCACAACCAGCTGTCATTGAAGTACTGTAACTGCTACACACCAGTACTGTAGCTGTTTGTTGATCTCTGACCCTATTGCTCCTAGTACGACGGAGTCTGGTCCTGTACTACGGCCTTTGTAATAGTACTGGACACAGTACACACTATCCCTCTGACGAGCACTAACAGTATTGTGCACATCCCACTGCACCAACAGCTCCAGGAGCAGCTGCCCTTATTTGATGCAGTGCTGAACTGCTGATCCCCCAGCTAAGGACACTCCACAGTTTGGTGTTGCTGGGTTTGGTGTTGGTCTGGCAGCGGCGGCCTGGCGAGATAGCTGGAGAGAAGCGGAGGGGCTAGAGAGAGGGAGAGAGAGAAGGAGAGAGAGAAGGAGAGAGAGAGAGCCGGCGGAGCTTTGTGCTGGTGTCTATATTCATCCCTCTCCGGGGGAGGACACGGACGGGGGCGTGAAACAATCGGACAGAATGGCCCTAACGCGCTTAGAGCCTCCTTTTTCTTTAATCGAAGCACACACACATGCAGCACAAAGAGGGACAGAGCAAACGCGATTGCTCGCCGCTGACGCCCAGCCTTCTGTTCACGGCGCCGGTCCGCGGCGGCCAGCCCCCATGCTGCAAATCGGCCGACACACAGGATTTAGACGGCCTCTTTCACTCTGCCACTCTCGTACCCACGGCTGGGCTTTCTTCTTTATTTCTTCTTCTTTTTTTCCCTCTCTCTCTCTCTCTCTCTTTCTTTCTCTCTTTCTTTTTTCTCCCCCTCCATTTCTCCGCATACGGTCGCTTGCCCAGTAAGGCACAAAGGTTCATACACCATCAGCATCACCCCCCCTCCCCTTCAACTGTAGAAAAAAGGAGAACTGAGAATATGGTGTTCCTTTTTATAGTGGCAGTCATTTCATTTGATCCTTTGTTGTTGTTGTTTGTTGATGTTGTTTATTCTGCTTGGTATTCCTTTTTCCCTTCCCCACTTTGAATACATTCTTCATCCTACTTCAAGGTTTCCTCTACTCTGGCACAGCAAGGCTCAAAAGGTGTCTTTAGATTATTTGAATAAATAAAAAGTAAACTGTAAAAGCTACCCTACAGCTCCGCCATTGAATCTAAGTTTCTATAAGACAGCTCAGCTGCCCAATACGGCGTATGCCCCATAGCTATCTATAGTCCAGACACCATCCATCTGTTGTCATCGTTTCATTCAGATACAATATTAGACAGACACAAAAAAAATAATGGGCCAGAAATTGGATTCAGTGACCTTCATGACTTCTAACTCCTACAGTAAAGACATCTGTGGATACGTTGTGGGGCACTTGCATAATTGAGTGATTCCGACTACACCTCCGTAGGCAACAAGCCAACCTATCACCTCAATCCCGGTTTGTACTTAAGTGTACACATCTGCTGCGGCGGCGGTGTGTCATTCATCTAATCTCATCATGATCATTTTTTTCCTTTAACTGTCCTTTTTTCTCTCCTCTTCTTCTCCCACAGATAAAAGATCGACAGAACCAAAAGGGCTTGGATTCTCATGCAAAAGGCATCCCCCCACCCCTATCAAATGGCATTCTTCATACGTTCCCATCTCCGGGGATGTGAAAACCGAGCGGGAGCGTTACCTGGAAGGGCACGTTGGGGTTTTTAAAGATGGCCGCCTCTGGCCCTGACGCCCCTCGTCCTTAGTCTAACATTCAAGGGAAGAGGAGTCCGCCTTTGTTATCATCCCCCCTCCTCCTCTCCGCTCTCTGGCAATTATCACCAACTCCGCTTTCCCTTGCCCTCCGGAGCCTGGAGAAGCGAGCTGCCCAGTGCGCAGAATAGCTACATTTATAATTTCTTTCTCTCCCTCGCTCTCTTCTCTCGCTCACTTCACTTTCCATAGATTAATTTTCCAGGAAGCCCTGTCAATGGCCATACAGGGGAAGCTAGAAAGAGGAATGGTTAAAGAGAGAGAGAGAGAGAGAGAGAGAGAGAGAGAGAGTGGGGGGATAAGATTGAGAGAGAGGAAGGGAGGGAATAAGAGAGAGAGAGAGAGAGAAAGGGAGGGAGTACAAAGAGAGGGGAGGGGAGAGATTGGGGCTATGGTGCACAAGCCTTTTTGGTTTCTTTTCTCCCCCCTCTTTTTTTTCCTTGACAGATCATTTTCCGTGTGAGGGTATCAGGGGGTCTGGCCGATAATTGGCATGCAGATTGCTGCTGATGGCGTGGCGCGGCTGAAGAAAAGAGGCGGCTAGTTAGAATAATGAGGCAGGCCCACTGATGGATGGCCAAGAGAGGAGGTCATACAAAATGTTTCAGACACAAGTCTAACCCCCCTCGCCTCCATCACAGAGCGATCATACACCCATACATGCTCACACACACACACACACACACACACGCTCATACGCAAAACACACATGCGCTTACACACACACACGCAAACACACACACACATGCACACACACATATACACACACACACACACACACACACACACACACACACACACTCTCTCATTCCAGTGTTATAAACCCAGAGCTTCAGAGCTCCCTCCCTCTCACTCCAGAAAGCCACGATGTTCCATTATTTTTCTCATTCTTTCTTATCTTTTAAGAGGACATTGTTTCCTTTTCCACTGTTCTTTCATCCTCCTCTTTCCTTTCTTTTAATTTCTCCCCCTCCCCTAAATCCTTTCTTCCTTTCCTTCGCTGCCTCTTGTACTCTTTTTTCCCAGCATCTTCTCTCTCTGACTTTAATCTTTCACTCTTACTGACTCTCCCACTCATTTCATTTCAAACTACTCTATTCCTCTCCGCTGGGTTGGGCTGAGTGTACACACCACTGCCAGAGGGGGTGTGAGTCCCCACATACAGATAAAACAGGACCCGCAACTTACACTCCAACTGAAAACGCTGAGCTTTTTTACAGAACCACTTTGTGAAAACAGCCTTTAATTGTCACAGCGAAATAGAAAAGTAACGCTGAATTCCAGTCAAACCATACACATTTACATAAATATAAACACATACACACACACACACACGCACACGCATGTATGGTGTGTACATATTATTATATGATATATATATTCACATTGAGGTAGAAGTGTCAATACGCCCATCAAGACATGTATAAACACTAACACACACACACACACAAGCACACAAGGATAAATACAGACATATACACACAAGAGAGAAAATACACATGTGAGCGCGTGCACACGCACGCACGCACGCACGCACGCGCACACACACACACACACACACACACACACACACACACACACACACACACACACACACACACACACACACACACACACACACACACACACACACACACACACACACACACACACACACACACACACACACACACACACACACACACACACACACGGCGCCCTTGACAAACGACAGCCCTTTAATTACATAAACAGGAAGGAATTAATGCCTGTGTGTGCCTCTCTGTCCATCACTCAGCCCTAATCCTGCCCTGTCAGACGGTGTCAGAGGGAGAAAAGGAACGAGCCGCACTGCGAATCAGCTCACCCACATTGTATGGGCCCGGATTACAACTGGTAATTGTTAGCTGCTCCGCACTGTCAGGCCTTTCAAGCAGAAACCTATATGGCACTTCTGGAAACTTAGAACAGAAGGCACCCCCCAAACACAACAACGTCACTTTGAGAAGAAAGGAAAAAAAAATGTTGACATCATTAATCCCGGTGGGGGGGAAATGACTGCGTAAAGTGGCGACACATAGTGACGAGTATGTGCTGAATGGGTATTGTGCTACTGGCAGGCTACAGTAGATCCCATCGACAGGCTTCTAAATCCTCCTCTTTTCATTTCTCCACACTGGCTGGTGAGTACACAGTAGTCTCCTGCTCTCCTAACGGGCCTGTGTGACCCGCTGGGCCTCTACGGGAATGAGAATCATCACCTGGGTCGCCGGCGCCTGAGGGATTAACTTCAAATGCAGCGTGATTAGATTTACATGTAAAGATGCTCTCTACTCTGCGCGGCGGTCAATGGCGAACTGTTTAAGGGGATTTAAGCAGGTAGTTCATCATCACAAAGGCAGCCGAATCCTCAACCCTGCGCGCACCTCATGACCCTCACGTTCAGCACGCACACGTAACCTGCGCTGTGTACACAAGCTGAGGCCCTTAGACATGGGAGGCCAGCGGTGGACTAGCAAGGAGGCTAACATGGGTCCCTAGCATATCTCTTAAAGTGTCGAGGAGCAAGGTTTACTCAGTATTCAGCTTTGAACCCTCTGGCTACCATTACGCACGCACACACATAGCTGTAACTGTTCCCTGAGAGGTTGGGTAGGTGCCCTGCTTAATTGTCTGGCTCTAACGCCATGAGATTTACCCAGGGCTGCTCTTGCCCAGCCGTCTTTAGTCAAAGGGCCGCCATTGTAGGGGTCCACACTCAGTCCTACTCCTCTCCCCTCAAGGCTGCCTCCCACCCTCAGAGTCTATTAATAATCCCCAGCTGTCAGTCAAAGCCCTGGGCCGGGCCACATGCACCGTCCCTCACGGCTCCATCAGGCTTCAGCCCTGGCTTCCCTCAGGTCTGTGTCACCCGTCCCAACTGTGGGTCAGTGACTGTGTACAGTATGTATCAATGTGTATGTATTGCCTGTGTGCACGTGTGGTATATTACAGTTGATGTGTCAGCAAGTGCGAGTGTGTGTGTGTGCGTGTGTGTGTGTGTGAGAGAGAGAGATAGAAAGACTGTATGAAGTAGAGAGTATATGGCTGTTTATATATGTGTGAATGTGAATGCACGTGCGAACGTGTGTGTGTGTGTGTGTGTGTGTGTGAATGTGTATACCAGCTACTGAGTCAATGTGTGTGTGCGTATGCGCGTGTGTTAACCAGCGACTGAGTCAATGTGTGTGTGTGTGTGTGTGTGTGTGTGTGTGTGAGTGTGTGTATGTGAACCAGCGACTGAGTCAATGCGTGTGTGTGTGTGTGTTGTGTGTGTGTGTGTGTGTGTGTGTGTGTGTGCGTGTGTGGTCTGACGTGGCCCTTGAGGGTACGTTGAGGCCTAGAAGTCAAGGCTCTCACCTCACACAGACAATGGTAGCTGTCAGTTGGCGGCCACCCGGTGAATGCTCCCTTTCCCCACTGATTGGCCCTAATCCCTGCAGCTAGAGAGATAATTAGGCCTCAGCCCGTCATCCCCACTGACATGCCAGCCCTGCCTTTGATCAGCCTCATGGCCCAGGTAACATCACGTCAACAGGGGAGTTAAAGCCACAGAGGGAAAGCCTCAGAGCGCCAATGGATCTGGCACGTTCCCAGTCAGCCCAGGGAGGATGTTGAGGATGGCCCTCTGTGAGTGTGTGTGTGTGTGTGTGTGTGTGTGTGTGGTTGTGACATAAACGAACCTTTGTGTTTTGAGGGTTTCCGGCATTCTGGAGTCCATCTACTGCGTCACTCAGAGTTAATCCGACAGAGGCCAACCTGGATGAACCACTGGAGATGTCAACATGACATATCTGGAGGAAATATTAAAGAAACGTTTTTAAAAATGTGCCAGGCAAAAACTATCTCATAAAAATGTTGTCATGAAGGCTGATTTAAAGGATGCTCTTTCAGACAGTTTTAGTCGCTCTCAATCAGCGCTGACTTATGTTGCATCTCTGTTAATACTTGTTAATATGTGCAATGAGGTGTTGTAACCTGGGCCGTGCAACAATCTCTTACAAATCACCACCAGTTCAGATTAGAAGGATGATCTTCAGCACCAACATAATAGCAAAAATAAAGACTGAAAATTCCACAACATTCATCTGAAAATATCAACATTGATTTCAGGGCTACTTTCCTGATGGTCAATATTGAAAGAGTGGACGCTGGGGAAAACTGCAATGACACGTCTGACCACCAACCAAGCTGTTCCTGTGGAGCTCTGACCCCTCAAACGATCCTTCCTTTGACTCCCATTCACTCATTACTCACTCTGGCACGGGGATCAAAGCCACTCATCTGAAGCTAATGGAGAAGATAAGGCCTGTATTACGCTATACAAGCGTGACCTGATTCACACATCATGTGGTTGCCACCCCGGACTGAGGTCAGTGTGTCATGCGATCAGACTGCAAAGAACATCAAGAATCAAAGTCCTCCAGCTCCAAAGCCCCCCCAAAAAAACATTTTTGGAAATGGCAAGAAAGTTCAACTTTCCCCCCGAAAAAGAAGAAAACTCTGTCTCCTCACAAGTTGAGCGAGTGGGTGGGTGGATGAATGGTGGTGGTGGCAGCAGAGGTGTGTGTGTGTGTGTGTGTGTGTGTGTGTGACTGTGTACTGGCGGGTGTGTTGCGTCTGTGGCATCCCGGGGGTCCCCCTGCAAACTTAATCTCGTCCGCACCCCCATCATCGCCAAACAGAAGGGAACAAATTCGCTGTCTCATCCTCATTCTTCCCAGCCGCACCAAGGAGCTGTACACAGCACCCAGCAGATCAAAGCCTTAATTGAAAAATAATTATGGGCACTTAATCATGGCGAGCGGCGGGCTAATTGAAGTGAAAACAACGGAGGCGAGTGGAGGCCCCCTTCCGAATCGCGGCAGAAAGAGGATATTGTGCGAGCCGGAGTCTTTAATAAAGCGTTGTCTTCAATCCCCCATTGTCTCCCAGATTAAATTGGAGAGGGCTATTAGCGGAGTTAATTGGCTCTCTAATTTAGATCTGGCCGCGCTGAATGCATAACGGATGCACGGCTCCGTGGCCGCTGAAGTGCGCACTCTGTCACGCTGTCCTGCCCAACGCTGATTGGTTAATTGCTCCGGGATTGTTCGAGTTTGCGCCCATCCTTCAAACGCGGAGGTGAAGCCCAACAGAGAGAGAGAGAGAGAGAGAGAGAGAGAGAGAAAGATAGAGAGAGAGAGAGAGAGAGAGAGAGTGGTGGGGGTGAGAGAGGGAGTGCATGTTTCCTCCACACTCCTTACTTGTCATCTGTGTGGGTGTTGTCCTATAACACTCTGTCAGGGAGGCAAGGCCAGCTGGACAGTGTGATAATGAGCGCCTACTCTTACTCACGCTCAAAGGGGAAGTTGAAACTAAGGTTGTGGCTGAGTAAGGGATTGTGAATTTGTGTGGTCACCATCTGCAACACATGCACTAATCTCTCACACATACAGCATGGCCATCTCAGTAGATGAGATTCATGCAGCAATAATACTTTTGATCATTTTCATTCTGTCAGCTGAAGAAGTTAGCATTTGCTAGGGGAACAGATGTATGCAGATTATAGTTGGCAGTTTATAAAAGTAGTCCAACTTGTTTTCAGAAAAACAGACCAGTTCACAGTGACCCGCTCACCCAGATCCACTAGCACAGAGACAGCTACACTGCAGTCAGTGTGAGCCTTGTCAAACTGTTAAAGCCATTAAGAAGACCTGTCTATCACAGGGAGACGAGCTGACCAAATCTTTGAGCATCCTGAGACTCTTTCAGGAACAATCCTAAGAGGTCAAACCTTCAATGTCATGGATTCCCCCCTCTACCCCATCCCCATCCCCAAAGGGGTTTCATAAGCTGAATGAGCAGAGTGAGTATGTGTCATAGATGGATCAACTCTGCCATTCCTCAATGTTGGGGCTGCCAAGACCATTTGAGTATAACAGCATGGCTGTGTTTGCTATTGGGTGAGTAAGCATTAGCCCCTAGGCCAGCAATGAAGAGCAAATCACACCTTACCAAATGTGTTTGTGTCTTTCTAATAGAAAAATATGTGAAATACTATACTGTGTAGCGGTAGCCTATTGTATTTCCAATGTAAACAGATTACAGCCTAATGATGTGATGTGGTATTTTTCTCGCATGTTACTCTGCAATTAATTATATGCATGGCATAATATGGACGAAATTGCCATAGCGACTAGTCAGACTCGACATACACTATTTAAGTCAATTTTTACAGCTAACTTCAAAGCTACCACTATCCTATAGGCCTAGTTAGACAGTAGCCTACTATTGTTTGTTGTGTTTTAGGCTAAGCCATGCATTTGGTTTGGGAAGTTGGTGTAAAATGTGTGCAGACATTCTGATTGTCCTCCCACTGACCTGTTCACATTTCGAGAGAGTCCCCATGGCCCGTGGAGAAATACAAACAGCCGGTTTTAGCTTTGGGCCTCGACGTTTTGAAAAGATGGCTCTTATCAAGCTTTCTGCAAATTTGCTCCCTGCTGCGATTTTCAACTGCTCCATCGTGAGCGCTGTGCCCTCTAGTGGGAAAATGCGGAAGTGCAGGAGAAGCACCTGCTGCAGTTTATTGAAGGACAAGAGCATGGCAGGTATCCATATGTGGGAAATGGTAAATGCCCCAATTTGTCCCCATTACTTCAAGGCTGCCTTTCATCTTGTCTGCAGCAGGCTTTTTTGTGCCCTTTCTCCGTAGGACACATGATGGAGACTCTTAAAATGATTGCAAAAGGGCTCCAAAAATTACCAACAAAAGGTATCTCTGTTGCTATGGGGCCAAGAAGTCTCATTAGCTTTTCTGGGAAAAGCCATTTGAGGCCATGGATGAAAAATGTGGCAAACAATGCTAATGCCCTCGCTCGGGTGAACTAGGTGCGATTTCATGTTGCTGGGTACAAAACAGGGAGAGGCATTATTCATCGTTGATTCATTTCCAGCTATGAACGCCCCCTGATAAGAGTGTCAAGGTAACCTATTTTATTGACAAAATGATAAGGGCCAGTAGCCCAGCCATTATAGGCCCACGGCCAGATCCTGTTAGGCTGAGGAAAGCAATGACTTCTCTATGAGGTCCTGTGCTCATATTGTAACCCCAACCACCTGCGATTCAGGAAAATGATATACATTTACCTATACATTATATTCCAACACTATGGTGTGTGTGCACACACAAGGACAAGGGAACAGACAGACACACACACACACACACACACACACACACACACACACACACACACACACACTACACCACACACGAAAACCTGTTAACAGTCTCGCAGGATGGTAAAGTTATATCACATTCCCCATGGTGCATCAAATTAAATATTTGACTTGTCTGCATGGGTACAAACAGGAAAGCATTGCATTTTTATGTGATGTAAGTTTCATCAGCAAGGCTAGGCATATGAAATTGTTGCAGCTGGGATAACTGATATAGATTCACATTAAAGTGCATTACACACAGATCATGACTTTGTGGAAATATCTCCAGACCTTTGTTTGCCTGACCTGTCTGGTCAGTTTCAGTTTTGGCTTACCTGGCATCTTCATGGTATCAGTTGGAAAGAAAATAGGAAAGGGATTTTTAGGTTAACAGAAATGAAAAACTCTTTTCAGACTTTCAACTGAAACCTCAGCACACTTTATATTTTCACCCTGTTTTACAGGATTTATATCTAGAACCACCATAACAGTATAATAGTATTGTTTTGTTATAATTTGTCCATTGATAGAATTTGACATTTATTTTGCTATTGTCCTTAAATTTAGCCATACCATGCTTTAGTTATTATTATTATTATATATAATTAACTGAGTGACTTCTTTGATTGCTATTCTCATTTCACTGTTTTATTTCTCATTAGGTTAGTGCTTAAAATTATTGTTTTACTGATAATATTACTATTCTCCCTATTTTGTTATTTATTTGTATGTCGCTTTGGACAAAGGCGTCTGCTAAATAACCATAACCATAACCATAACCATAACCATACCACAGAGCAGATGTTTAGGATATTTGTGATGGAGAGAGATTTGGGAGCTGGCAGTGACAACAATTATGAACTCAGGCACGAATACACCTCAATGTATACATAGCTCAAAGCAGAACACAGCTCTCATACAAGTAGCTGGTTGGCTGATAAGTAATTGCCTGTGTGTCACATCTTATGATGTGCTTGAGTCCTGTGAGAATGACAAACCAGGTTTTGTGCTGAGATGGCATGAGCAATGCATGCGGTAACTTGAGGGGAATCCCAGACTGCTAAGCCTTGTCCTGTACCTACACTTTAACATACCTTCCTCCCACTAATTTGTGATTATGTTCCTTGTTGTGCACTGTCAACATTTTGGATTGCTTTTTATCCTGCGTCATATTTTATTATGCTAGTTTGGCTTGGTTGTTAATCAGCTACCGAGCAAGACCCCAACCAATATAGAGAAATGTAACATCTTCCTTCTGTGTGACTGAAATTAGCCTACCCTTTAATTTCTGTTCTGAAGCAGCACCTCATTCTGATGTTGACAGCCCATGTTACAAAAGCTTCCAACTCAGTTAAAATTTCATGGAAGATTGATTTCTCAATCTTGAGCGCACACCCATATTTCCAAAATGGACATTGAAAGTATCTTGTATCAAACAACAACAGGATCTTGTAGGCCTGGCTATTGAGAACCAACCAACTGCTTTCCATTGAAATCCTCAAGGTTCTGACACTGACATCTTCCATAAAATAATTGCCTAATGTCTCAGAGAGAATTGTTTTTGTTGTGTGTATACAATAAACATTTAGAATTGTTTAGGCTACTACACTGCCTCCTCATAGGCCTACTTTTTGTATGTTCCATCGTTTTTTCCCTTTCTGACACGCCATTTATGACTAAAATAAGTCTCAAACCTCTGTTCAGTGATAAATGGTAAATTTGCTTTAGTTTCCCTTTCATGTGGTCCTAGGCTGCCTACATAAAGGTGCACACAATAGACTATAGTTATTTTATATGAATACTTGATAGGCCTACCGTAATTTGTATGAGAGGATACATTTCATTTCATTTCATTTATTTGTTTATTTAGGCCATTCATTTTCAACTCTAACTTTATGATAGGCCCATAGCCTAGGTAGGCCTACACTTCAATATCTCGGACCACAGTGGAACTCGTTTCGCGGGCTCAACAATTACGTGATGTAGGCGTAGTAACCACATCAAAACAACCACAGTCACGATGCTCTACAAATGCAAAAATGTCAAAGTGGAAATAATTGATAATTTGATGTATAGATCGGCAAAATATAGCCTATAGCCTATAGCCTAAACTGGGAGAGGTTATTGGAATAATACATTTGTTGTATGATTTCTCTATGTTTTGTAGCCGTAACATGTGTTTAGCCTAGCAGCTACCTAGCCTAGCCAAAGATCCTTCATTAGCCTACTGACTACTGGGATGTGTAGACGCAATACATCCATAATTCGACATTCTATATAATTGCGTCACAATGGCGATGGACTATAAATAGAGCTGTCCAAGCTATTAATTGTCACTTCTTGTAAAGCTACGTTGCTGCGGACATTATATTGGAGAAACATGATGGAAGACATCGACAACGATAGCAGTGCCGGTGACAAGTTACCATTTCCAGCGGGTAAATCGCCCAGCCCCCGACTTTGTTGGACCCCGACCCAGGAGATCACCTCCAAGGCCCCAAGTCCTGCACCCAGGTCTGGTGAGGTAACCCCCGTTCTCCCCTTTATCAGTGAGGACACCCTGATGCCAGAGGAGGTTGCCCAACAGGAGGCAGAGCAGGTGGAGAATGAGCCCCCTGCCAACAACGCCTCTGAGGCAATATCCCGGGAAGTCCTGCAGGATGACAATGACCATGTCTTGGTGGATGATGTCCGTTTCCCTGAGGCTCAGACATCAGAGCAGCGAGCATCTCCCCAGGAGTCATCCTCTGGGGCCTCCCTGATGTCTCTGAAGCAGGCTGTTGAGACCGCTGCCCTTACTCAAGTCACCCAGAGTCTGCTGACCCCGGCATCTGATGTGCAGGACCATGCTTGTGGCCTCACTGTGCAGACGGATGCTACAACAGGTGATCAGTCCCTGCTGTTGATCATCACCTTTAACAACGGCATCCAGATGGTGCATGAGGAGACACTATCTTTCACCTTTGATGCCCCAGATACACCTGACAGCCTCATTGTGCCTGAGACCCCCACTTCCCTGGGAAAGACCGGGGGGACCTCCAAGCCATTCTGGAGAAGGGTCTGGAGCAGGTTCAGAGGCTCTAAGTCTAGGACGGCCTCCACCACCACCCAGTGCCCAGTTGCGCAGGAGGAGTCCACCACCTGCATTCCCCTCAGACAGATGCTGAGGAGATTTCTTAAAAGAATCTAAATAAACTCAGCTTTTGCTGAAGATCCTTAATGGTCCGAGTCAGTGTCTTCACTGTAAAGTATTTAAGATAGATCTACAAAGACGTCTATACAAATAATAAGAATAAAACTGATAATAATATTATATATACAGTATTAATATTAATAATGAATTTATTTGTGAAGTTGCATTTACAATGCTTTGATAAAGCGCTACAGTAGGGTCTAATATTTCCTAACTTTAGCCAGTGCTAAAAACCAAAACATTTTTAATATATAGCAAACATCTTAATGTGTTTGTAGAGGCTAGTATTGAACCATCTCCTGATTAGGCACACTCCGACCTAACTTCTGAAAGTCTACATCACTGGCTCTTGTTTGCTCTCTGTGTCGACCTGCAGCGACAAGTAAAATATGAGTACACAGTAGGCACAGTAGGTAAGTGTGTACACACTTGTTTTCGTGACAGGTATCTCACTTGCATTTTAGCACAGTAACCTACATTCTCTCACAGGATTTGAGAGCATTTAGTCATAAGGTTAAACCACTGTAAAATGTCGCTACATAAAAAACAGAATGTTTAGTTTGAAGGCCATACATTCAAAATAAGTTGACTGATACAGTGAGAAGTGATGTCATCATGATACCCCATAAACTGGCAAGTCATTTTGATGATCAAGAAAGTGAAGAATTGCAGCAAGGTGGATATCTCCGGGCCGGCTCTGTTTAGTATATGGATGCCACTTTTAATGTCAAACAAAAAACAATTGCAATGTCATACACAATCACCATCATCAACTTTCCTTCAAGGTAATGTCACATAATGCCCAAATCAACATTGCATAAAGCCTTTGTGTACTGTTCTGACCTTATCCCAGACCCTTTCCTATTGTAAAAAAAGACTCCGGTTTTACACTTCTGTTATATTAGGCACTTTGAAATTAGGCAGTTACAAAGGAAATTACTTTGAGTTCCTTTGTCTCTTTCCACAACAACTGATACAAAAAAGTGGACACTTCAACTGGCATGACATTTTGACGCTTTCTATTCCCCGGTTTGAACATTCTCTACCTTTTTACTTCAAGACTTCTTCATTAATTCTTTAATTGAGGACATAATCTCTACTAGCAATATCTGCAGCAACTACATAAAGCTCTGTTCCACTTAAGATATTTGAAAATCTTTCATGTGACAATGATGAATACAAAGTCACTGGGTGTTCGCCCATGCTCTATTGGTCAGGCTTTCATAAGCTCTCTTAAGATGAGATCAGACACAAAGCACGTCGACTGACCTATTACATGTCATGCATATTCCACTCAGATGAACTGGGAGAGCTGGCCCACGGAGTCAGTCATAGGCAAATAAGTTTCGATGCAGCATAATGTTATCAGTGTTTGGTTTTTTTGATGTTCTGGTGGTGATACAGTTCTATTCACGCTTCGTCAATATGAGCTTTTCAACAGAACAGGAATCAAAGGCTTTGGGTAAACATTAAAACACTACTGAAGAGCACCAGTGGAAACCGTGCACCCATAACCCTCTACTGCATGGTCCCTAACTGTTAACAGACAGTTCAAACTATTTCGATGCAGGAAGCATTTAAGCAGCATTTAAGTGTCACAGTTGTGTTCTAATCGATTTCTTATTAGCAAAACAATGTATGTATTCAATATCCCAAACTCAAACACAGTTTAGAATTTTTAAGTAGTAATTTGTGATGATCATATTGAATACAATAATACCTGGTTGACATTTCTATGCCATAGCAACTAAATTCTGTAAGAATTTATGTCCTAGAGTCTTGAGTTGGATTCTTTTTGATCATTTTCTACAGAACACCTGCGATAACATATTTTTTGTAAATGACACCTTGGTGTGCAGACTCAAAAGGAAGCAGTACTTTATCCAACAGATAAGTGACAGAATCTTGGAAACGTAGAAATTAAAGTTACAGTATATAATATTTATTGAGTTACATTTGTGTAAATACCTGTTATGGAAAACAAACAAAAACACATGGCAGTTTTCTAAAGGAAATGTCATTTTATCCATGATGACATTTTTTTGGTAAAAATATTTTGAAATATTGCTCTTTTTTTTTAAATCCTCCCCTGCCGTTAAAAGATTACTTATCATTTATGAGATTTCTGCCTCTTACCTCAAAATGTGTAATGTCTGATAAGTCACACACTAAATGATGATACTATGTTTTCAGCTGTCTGGACCAAACCAATGTCAACAAATAGACTAGCCATCCCACATAACCCATATATTCCTGACTCCTCAACTGCAGAAAAATGTAAAATCTTTATACATGAGGTATTTTCTGGGACTTGAGTTATCTACATTTCTAGATACGCTACGCTGTTTCATTATTCAACCTAAGTGACATGTTTCTGCCATATTTACAAAATAAAAGTGGTTGAAAAACATTGGTAGTGGAACAAATGAAGCCTCCTGTTTCCTATTCAGACTGAATGGAGGCCTTATCAAAGTTTCGGTAAACACCTCAGTAGCACTTATGAGTTTCACATGTTTGTCTGGAACCCCAGCCACTGTAGCAGTCAGTTAGGGCCCTAGGTCCCACCCAGCTACTTGATGACATGGACATGAGCAAACAGTGGGATGCAGAGGTGTGGACCATATCAGAGGTCAGATATGTCACACACATTAATGCAAAAGCACACACACACACACACACACAAGCAAGCAAGCAAGCAAGCAGGCAATAAGTCGTCAAGCTGTAGAAGTACGGTAGCTCTTTGCAGTGAACACAGCATCAATATCTGCAGACTCGCTCAGATCAGAGTTTCGACCACAGACAGACACAGAGGAGCCTGAGGAACGCAGGACAGCGCGATGGCGGTCACCATGTGCCAGGTTATGGGCTTTGTGCTTGGTTTGCTGGGTCTTGGCGGAATCATCGCTGCCACGGCAATGGACCCTTGGAGCACGGAGGACCTCTACAGCAACCCGGTCACGGCCGTCTACACCTACTCAGGCCTGTGGAGGAGCTGCGTCAGGCAGAGCTCAGGGTTCACCGAGTGCCGTCCGTATTTCACCATTCTTGGTCTGCCAGGTAACGTGGGGCTTACATTGCCCACCATTGCCTTATTTGTTCTGTCAGAGGAGAGAGCGAGAGACAAGAAGAAAGAGAGAACGAGCGAGATAGAGAAAATGAGAGTGAGAGACAATGATAGTAAGACGGTGTGTAGAAGAATGTGGGAGTAAAAGCTAAAAAACTGTGGAAGAGGTCAAATGATGAGAAAAGCCAGCAGGGACAACTGCATGCATGTAGTGGTGATTGTTTTTACCATATGGTCCAAAAGAGATGTTAGGGATGCTGGCTGTTGAAAGATCAAACTTGCTACATGAAAAAAGAAAACATCCGCATAACTTGCATAACTTCATATAAAATAGTGAAGAAATATTGAAACAGGTATTTTTATCCAAATATTTGGGACATAGAGGAGATAACAATGAAATTCAGTCAGGCCACACCCTTGACTGGTGATTTCATTAGCGGAAATGGTTTCCCAAAAATATGACTGCCGCCCGAAACTGTGACAGAGACAAATTCAAATTCGAGCAAACACAAGGTGTGTGTCCACTTTGCGATAAAGGACAGCGAGCATTTCATTTCAGGACTCTGACCGAGTGGGGTTGGATTTGACCTTGCCAAGACGGAAACTTAAAATGGCTGCCACAATGTTTCAGCTCATGGGATTCATGCTGTCAGGCTTAGGTCTATTTCTAATATCAGCGGCCACGGCTTTGGATGTGTGGGCCATGCAAGATCGAAGTTTTCTGGTAGTTACAAGTACATACAGTTATTATGGATTATGGAGTCAGTGTGTCACAGCATCATATGGCACAGACACCTGCAGACCATATTTTACTATTCTTGGACTACCAGGTAAGAGATCATCATGATATTGATAAAGTAAACTACTTCAAGTTTTCTCAGATAAGGTTTTGTGTTATCTTGCATCTGGTGATTAAAAGCACTCATGGCTGCCTGCCATTGGACAGCGCGGCACATTTGTGAAGGAGGGAGAGAAAGGAAAAGAAAGAAATATGGGAGAAATGTTTACTTGTCCTTTTCGGTGGGATTTTTTTTTTTTTTTTTTAACTTTCATTTTGAGATTAATCCTCATGGTCTCATACCTGGGTCATATTCCATAAATCACAGTTAGCTGCATCGCGGGTCTCAATTGATCAAGTTTTGCTGGTCTGGCATGATATTGACTAGACACTTTTTTTGGTCCTAATTCGGGTTTACTGCTTCTCAGGTCTGTTCCAGGCAGTGCGAGCATTAATGATTGTTGGGATCGTGCTGGCCGCGATAGGTGTCCTCATAGCCATTTTTGCGCTCAAGTGTATCCGGATGGGGAACATGGAGGATAATGTGAAAGCCACAATGACATTATCCTCGGGAGCCATGTTCATTCTAGCAGGTGAGGCTTTCACAGTCCTATTTTTACTTAGACATTTCCCACTTCTTTTGCATCAAATCAAAATGTTTCAAAATCATCAACATCTCTGTTGGTGCCTGTAGGAATATGTGCCATTGCTGGAGTTTCCGTCTTTGCCAACCTGATTGTGGTCAACTTCAATTTCACCACCTACTCTTCGGGGACTGGATTTGGGGGGACAGCGGGGGTGAATTTTGGAGGCCCTCTCAGTCCAAGGTGAGAGCAGACGCACTCTCTCTACTAACGGCTTATGTTTCCAAATGGTGGCTTATTTTCCACCTGTGGTGACCTAACGTACTTCTCTCCCTTTGTTCTAGATTCACATTTGGATCAGCCCTCTTTGTGGGCTGGGTGGGAGGTGCCGTGCTGGTGGTTGGTGGAATCATGATGTGCCTGGCCTGCAGGGCGATGATGCCAGAGAGACAAGAACCGTACGCTCCTTTTGACAATATATTTCATTTCATTTGTTCATTTGATATTCGTTTCATTCTCATCTAAATACTTCAACCAGATACGCTATTTACATCTAAAGTTTAGAATCTAAACCATAAAATAAAGGACAGGCATACTGGCAGGTAGCGTCACAATAATCTACTTCCAAAATCATATATTTCAAGAGCCTAATTTACATAACTGAACAGTAAATATGTAATACAGGCATTTCCTATTCTATTCTTTGTGTTCAAACAGGGTTGCCTGCTGTAATCCTCCTTCTTATCTTTCAGATACAAGGGTACATCCTACAGACCAGCGCAAAGCACGGTCTACACAGTCAAGGGTGAAGGAAAACCCAGAACCAACTACGACGAGTCATTCCGGGCGCACAGCGCGGATGGGAGACAGACCAAATTCGACTACGTCTGACTCGACACTGGGAAGAATTTGTGCTTTACTGCAAGATGTAAATGCTGACACCTGTGTATGTGCATACATCAATCCACATATCAATTATCAATTATCAGGTGACAGTCAATTGCATTCTGTTGATAGTATAAATAGAGAAACAGTTAGATTAGTTCTGTTACTTTTTTTGTTGTCTTTTTTGTGCAGTTTTGTTTATTTGTTTACCTTTTTATATTTGTTGTCTAAGAATATTTTGTATCAATATAAATGACTTAATAATCTAGTAATTAGAGTTGCACTAGTACTACTCTTTCTGGTTTCTTTCTTTTTTTGAAGCACTATTCAGGGTTGCAGTATAATTCATTATTATTTGCAACTTTGATCAACAGCTGTAAAATGTTCATTACTGTATATTTGTTTATCACAAAGCCCCATTTTCCTCCTTGAGGACCACTCAAACTTAAATATGAACAACAGAACAGTTTGTGATGATAAAAGGCTTTTAGCATTCTTTTTAGTAATTTACTTGGAGATGTTGTGCTTTGCAAGGTTTGTTTTCACGTGTTTGTGGGGTGGTTCAACTGGACCAAAAAATGCATGGTACACAGCCTAGGACACAAGTTGGAAGGACAGGTTTGTTTATCTGTCATGACCATACACCGTGGAAAATTAAAGTGCTAATTGCTTGTAAAAACATGCTTAAGAAGTGGTATCATTTGTAGCTTGATGTAACCTGCAATATAATGCACTTGGTAAAATTATGTGAATGTGATAAACAAAACAATTAAGGGGATAAAAATGTCTGCTGTGGTCTGTGCAAACCATGTCAATGTATGCCAACAAGAGTTTTACTCTTCTTTCAATAAATAGTTTGAGCCATTGTTCTCAATAGTCTAGGCTAACAACAGCTACTGTTATCATAATATAATATTCACGAGAAAAAGGATGATAAGGAGGGTAAGAATCTACAAAAACATGTTGATTTAGAAATCTCTGTTTGCCCAGAGATTTGTTTTATTACTTCGATGTAAAAGCAGCTGAATAAAAAGGAAGTACCATAACAAGTGCTTTATAAATATCATAATAATGAATATGATACAAATTGTCCATATAAAATGAAACCAGAGACAGAAAATTCATACAGACATGTATAGTAAATAGTATAGAAATCCATGTGTTTAAATCGCTTTACAAGGAACACATAGGCTAAATATATCTGTTTCACTTATTGCTAACCCAATTCAAGTATAAAGCTTATTTGTACAAACTATGCAGAATCGAGAATAGATGTGAGATATGTAGTACCCTCTTGTTCCCTTAAAAGTATGGGCATGTTCTCTATGCCTGTCTGAGTATGTGTGGTGGGGGGTGCTACTTGGGCATGTTCTCTATGCCTGTCTGAGTATGTGTGGTGTGGGGTGCTACTTGGGCATGTTCTCTATGCCTGTCTGAGTATGTGTGGTGGGGGGTGCTACTTGGGCATGTTCTCTATGCCTGTCTGAGTATGTGTGGTGTGGGGTGCTACTTGGGCATGTTCTCTATGCCTGTCTGAGTATGTGTGGTGGGGGGTGCTACATGTTGCTGTGAGAGTATGTACCTATACACCTAAATGCTTCAGGGGTTGGCCCACCCTCCCGGGCGGCTGGTTGAGGAACTCCAGACGCTGGTGCCCGATGTGCCCCCAATATCAGAGCTCCTGCGCACCCCTAACGGCTCCGCTGACACCTCCTCTATGGAAGACAGCTCCAGATCACTGTCTTCGTCCGACAGCTAAGGAACACACACACACACACACACACACACACACACAAACAAGCACAAACGCATGCGTACATTACAAAGACAAATACATAAATACATGTGCACAATGCAGATGCTGCCAATGCCTTGATGAAGTACACATTTACTGACAGAATTATCTGGTTAACAAGCATTTTACAGCAATAAGCAATACACTACATTCTAAAGCAGATGGTGAATTTAGGTTGCCTATTCTGAGCTACAAGTGTTTTTACCTGGAGTTTTTTGACCACACTCTTTGATTGAGCCGTGGCTTTGGTGGCAGGTGGTATTACTCTAATCCCGCCCACAGGTTTGCTCATTGGAGAGGTAAGCTGTCTCTCAAGGCTCCTTGTCAGGGTTTGGACAACTGACCCTACAAAAACCAAAACTCAAGTTTTTAAGTGTAGACAAAAACGTATTTATTATACACACATACACACACACACACACACACACACACACACACATACTGCATATATATAATAGCAGACAATAATACCCATAATAATAGCATACAATCCTCCCAGAAATGTTTGAGCTGGTCATTAACCCACCTTGGGTGCTCAGGCCCTGCTGGGTGCTGGTCCCTGCAACTTCTTCTGAGAGGTCCGAGTCGGACCAGTCGTCTGTGGGAGCACTGGGGGGGCCCTGTGGAAGGGCCGGCTGGGGCCCCGACTGCACCAGTCGCACCGAGGGAGTGGGCTTACTGGGGCTGGTGATGTATGCACTGTCCCCTATCGACTCCTCCTCTGAACTGAAGGGTGGGGTGCTAACAGCACAGACACAGACCGGACAGAGGAAGGGAGGAGCAGACCGATGTGGGGAGAGGAAAACAGGAAGAGACTTGAGTACAGCTTTCACAGTAGGACATCAACAAATATGTCATAACTGTACAACAATTAGCAAGCTGGCTAACATTGCCAACTGTGCGGTGTTTTTGGTAATTGTTGTTTGATTAAAAACTGTTCTCATTAGACAAAATGAGGTGGTAGTGTATACCTGCTCTTCTTAACTTTTGTGTGTGGAGTCATAAGTAGTTTAGCGCGTGGGGTAGGTTGAGGAGCTGGACTCTTCCCTCGTTTTGAGACGGATTTCACAGTGGTCTGTTTAGGCTTAGCACTCGTCTCCTTTGAACGGCCAGCAGCCACCTTTACTTCTGAAAATAAAAACAATTGACATGGGTGGGTGTGACTATATTCACCTATGTACTGTATGTTAGAACATTTGACTGTGCTTGTGAATATAGGCTATAGGGAGGAAACATCTGATTCTTTCAGTCCAAACACCAAAACTGATACCAGAGCCTTTGTTTTTAGCTCCTACAATGATATTGTTAGCTCTCCTTAGAGTAAATTGTACGGGTCTAAAGACACACTGATGTACCATGTACCATGAACACAGATGCAACACAAGCAAAGAATAAGGCAAAATCAGTCAGTATTGGACCAATATGCAATGTTAGCATCAATTTAGTGCATCCCTAGTTTCTAGCTGTTACACACTTCAAGCAGACAAAATGTCACTGTGCTCTGTGCAGCAGCATCAGGCTACACAATAAAGGACAACAAATGACATAACAACATTAAACAGGAGCTGAGAGGGAGGAATCGGGTCTCACTCTGGCTCTGAGTGGAGGCTCTGGTCAGGCTCTGGCTCTTCTGTCCACGGCTCAGGCGACGGTTCACCTCGGCCTGGAGCCCCTCCCTCATGCTCAGCAGGTTAGGGTCCTGCCTGGCCTTCTGCTGCCTCTGCCCAGCCAACAAAGAGGTCAGGCTCTTCAGCGTCTGCTTGGATATGCCCTTGGTTCCCTGCAGGGCAAACAAACATAGGTGACAAAAGGCATAGTAAAGGAGTCAGCATGCTGCCAATAGTCTGCCAATATACAAATAAGCTGGTAACACTATGGGAAGTCTCACTTCACTATGCTAACTACGTTCAGCCTAATGTGAACTTAAGTGCACCAGGAAACAAGCTTTTGTCAATCAAATGAGTAACCATTTCAAATATTTACATCACAACAGCAGTATGGGGCTAGGATGATCTCTGCATTTCAGTTCATCTGAAACAACAAATCAAATTCAAGGACTTTACAGGCCCAATTCCCCAAAGTTCAACAACAAAAACACTGCATAATTCAATGTCAAAGCCAAATTGATGTAACAAAGCCAGTATCTTTTAAACCCATCTGAGACCACAGGTGACCACCTTCATGGACCCATTACAATTTGCATACCGTCCAAAGGTGGGTGTTGAGGATGCCTTAATCTACCTGCTCCATAGAACACACTCTCACCTAGACAGTACTGGCAGCACTGTGAGGATCATATTCTTTGATTTCTCAAGTGCTTTTAACACCATACAGCTTGTGCTGCTACGTGAGAAGCTGCAAAGGATGCAGGTAGACACCTCCACAACTTCATGGATAATTGATTACCTGACTGAAAGACCACAGGTTGTGAGACTGAAAGGGTGTGTGTCTGAGCAGGTAGTTAGCAACATAGGAGCACCACAAGGGACTGTGCTGTCTCCTTTTCTGTTTACACTATACACCTCTGACTTCCAGTACAACTCTTGAGTTAGGTCACCTGCAGAAGTTCTCTGATGATTCTGCAGTTGTGGGGTGTGTCAGTGATGGTGAGGAGACAGAGTACAGGCAACTGGTGGACCGCTTTGTGACATGGTGCAAAAACAACCACCTTGTCTTGAATGTGGCCAAGACCAGGGAAATGGTGATAGACTTTAGGAGGGCCAGGCCTGAGCTAAATGCCATTTCAATACTGGGCGAGGAAGTGGACATTGTAGAGAACTACAAATATTTGGGAGTTCTTATTGACAACAAACTTGACTGGAGACACAACACTGAGGCTGTATACAAGAAAGGGCAAAGCAGACTCTATTTCCTGAAAAAGCTCAGGTCTTTCAATGTGTGCAGCAAAATGTTGCAAATGTTTTACCAGAGTGTTGTTGCAAGTGCAATTATTTTCTTTTCTGCCATATGTTGGGGAGGTGGCATTACAGCCAGGGACACTAACAAACTAAATAAGATCATAAGGAAGGCTGGGTTTGTGTTGGGGCCAGCCCTAGAGCCCCTGGAGTTGGTGGTGGAGAGAAGGATGCTGCACAAACTTTTCAATATCTTGGACAATACCACTCATCCACTACACAATGTACTGGTAAAACAAAAAAGTATTTTCAGTTGGAGGCTACGCCAACTAAGCTGTAAGAAAGACAGATACAGAAAGACTTTTTACCCACTACAATAGCACTTTATAATGACTCCCATCTGGGCAGAGAGAAAGGAATAACATTTTAAATATTTTTCTGTATGTATGTATGTTTGTATGATTTTGTTGAATGTTGTGTTTGTATTGCTGCTGAAACACTGTAATTTCCCCTTGGGTATGAATAAAGTATCTATCTATCTATCTATCTATCTATCTATCTCTATCTATCAAAAGAATGCTTTAAAGACACTCACAGACAACAATTACATATCAGAATACTTCTCAATTCTGCTGTGTTATAGTGATGGTCAGGGCTGTACACTGCGAGCAGGTCGTCGCAAAAACGAGTACAAATATATTAGTGCACACTAAATCATAGAAGTTACCATTGCTGGACACTCATCTTTTCTATTACACCGGAAATATTTGTCTTTACCGTTGTTAGTACTTCTTAAAGTGACAGGCACTCAATTAGACCTACACACCACCCCTGTAATATCATTAAGGACAAGTGTAATCAAATGTGTATGAATGTAACAAAAAGTGTATGAAGTATTCAAATTACTTTGAATTTTAAGCTATAAGTAATTATGCAGATCCTATAATGCTATGAATTGTTCACAAAATGTATACAAATTCTGAATTCAAAATATGATATAGAAACCAGACAAGCCATTTTCTGTGTGTATGGAGGGTTTGAGCAGAGACTAGGATTGCCACTGCTGTGAATGATCTGTATCCTGCTTAAGGCAATAAGGTTTTCAATGAAATTTCATAGTGCTCCTAAATTTTTTTCTGTGCTCCTACATTTTTTAACTTAGGAGCACCTATGCTCCTAGTGAAAAAGCTAAGCGTACAGCCCTGGTGATGGTGATGTGGTCTCTGGCCTTTCCAAACACAATGTATATATTGAAGCACTTTCAATGATGACCCATGTTTATTTATGTTTCAAAAAAAATGTCAAGGTCAACTTTCACCTTTAAAGGTTTTGCCCAAGACTCCTGGGAACCCAGAACTGAATATAATGCAACAGCAACAATCTGAGGTTGTCTGCTAACAACAGACCATTGGTGTGAACATGGATCATGTTTGGCCCAGGCAAGATACAACATGAGTCAGATCCTACTTAAACACTCAACAGACTGGTTTTCTGATTAAGTATATGGAAAATGTACTGTACACATATTGTCATTTCACAATCAGTGGTTGAGAAGCATTAGAATTATAGACCATGTTTGTAATTTAACAAACAAAATTTAACAAAAAATGTGTGTGCATGTGTCTACACGTGTGTGTGTGTGTGTGTGTGTGTGAGAGAGAGAGAGAGAGAGAGAGAGAGAGAGAGAGAGAGAGAGAGAGAGAGAGAGTTTTGCGGAAAGTTCACCTTTCTCAGCCCCATGCGTTCCAGTCTGATCTCCATGTTGTCCTGGAGGATGGGCCTGAACTCCCTCAGCATGTCAGGGTTCCTCCGCAGAGACTCTCGATGCTGCCGCCGGGCCTCCAACTGCTCCAGCTCTGGAGAGGGAATGTAAGCATATCAGGATGGGATATAGACCCAGGTGACAAAGAAATTACCATGAATTTGAACGGATGGTCTTGTCATAAGGGTTGATTATGAAGTCTTTATGAGTATCATGGGCACATCAGGGCTGAAAGTGCAATTTGGGCATCAAACATCAAACCAATTCCCAACCTCATGCAATAGCTTCAATATAATGTTACATGAGTGAAAAATATACCATCGTCTTCCTCTTCTTCCTCCTCTTCCACGTCTTCTGATGACTCAAGAGCATCTTGTCTAACAGGTGGTGCTGGAGCTATTTGGGTAAAGATCATGTTCAAGCAATTACTAAATGTATGGCCAATGTACATTTGGCTGAAAACGAAAAATGTTTATTGAAAAGTGTGGGAAAATAGTAGCTGGTGCTAAATACCTGCCGCTGGCTTTGCCGACAGCTTCTTGATCTGCAACAGATGGGGTACTTGATCATTGAATGAATACTTGAATACTTGAATGCGTTGAATGAATAGACAAGCACATGTCAGGCATGTTCGGTGTTGACAAATCAGTTTAAGAAAACATAGTGTGTATCAACATGCTCTGTAAGAAATGGATCTTTAAGTATGTGGACATCAACTAAGCATATCAGTGGATGAATGAATAACATATGAGTCACACTAAAGGTGCTAGAACTGGGATGGACCATATAAACATACTGATTAAGGTAAGCCATGGGCCACACATTAGGCAACTGACTGAAAGACAACATGCATTGTGCTCTTCATTGATGCTACATGATAACAGTAGGCGTATAAGCTTGTTATAGCATTGCAAGCCCATTCGAAGGCCTGAAAGTTTGTACATGTTTTATTTAATAGATTTACAACATAAAAGTGTACCTTGCAAAAATGTAGCTCCCATTTTTACCCAGCATCTTGTGATTTATCTTTATGGAGCGTGTATCACGGATATTTAATTTAACAAAGGCATGGCAAACAAAGGCTGAAGAAACACATTGAATTGTGTTACGCAACTTCAAGGCTTTGTCTCCGTGCACAATGATAAATTTGTGGCATAAACTGAGCATGCCTCATACTAAATTGCATTCTTGAGGACAGCAATGTTTTGGTGAATTATTAACGTATTAAAGAGGAACTGTGCAGGTTTTGCAATTTCTTCGCTGTTTTCTCGTTTTACGCCATCATTCAACCCAAAATAAGTCAAATAACCATTCCAATGACTCTGAAGTTGATCAGTTAAGGTAAATTAAGCTAAAAAACCTACATAGTTCACCTTTAACTATATTAGGCCTACTTTTGAACCGAAACTCATCGCAACACTTACATGTCTTTTTTTATGACACCCACAAAATTCACAGTCCACTTTTGTCTTATTTGCCATACCCATTCAAATTTCACTTACTGTTTAGCATTGCAAGTGTTGTGCTATCGTTAAGCCTGTCATTTAAGGACAGTGAAGAAGAGTCATGTTTATTAGCATGATTTCAATTGTAGACAGTGCCCTCTGTTGGATTAAGGTTATAACTAGGCTACATTTAGACTTATACTTACATACAGAGCACAGTGGTGGCACAGTATTTCTTGGTCTTTGAGTAAAAGGGGGATTAAAAGTAGTTTGTGGGACATATATGGAACATGGCTGTATGTTGCCAATGTGTGTGCTGGGGGAACTGGTTGAATTTGGACTGCACAGGTTGTAGAGTCTGTGAGAGATCTTTTTGTGAGCCATATGACAGCCTTTCTGAAAAGCTTTAAAATATAAATAACGATTCGATTCATAAAGACCCATAAAATATGACAAGGCCATTGTTGCCACTAGTCCTTTCCCCCTGTTCCCACCTTGTCTTCCTGGGTGCGGATGAGGCGGTCCTTGCTGTGGACTTGGGAGGAGAGGGACTTGACCTGCTGCTGTAGCCGTTGCAGGCCTAAGCTCTGGTCCTCCGACGTGGTCAGACGCAGGAGCCTCTCGTTCTCTCTCTGCAGCTAAGGGACAAACACACACATCCTGCTGTTAGCGTAGCATAGCATTACAGGTATTGGCCAGGTTTCCTAGATTCGTTAAGAAGCTCTTAAGTGCTAAGAACTTCTTAGGAGCGTTCTTAGAGCGCTCCAAAGAAGCTCTTAGCACTTTAGAGCTTCTTAACGAATCTGGGAAACCCGGCTATTGTGAGTTAGGCGTGCATATTCAGTTGTTTGATTTAGCACTGGACAGCACTCAGTATATGCCTATATAATACTGAGCAGGCCACAGTCGCTAGAGCACAGACTGTCCTGAAGGTCATCTGCTATTTAACGCTCTATACAATGGACTATATAAAATGCAAAAGCTATATACTCAAAAGATGTATTAAAGAAAAAACAGGTCACCACTAGAGATGGATGTGCTTTGCCTTGTTGGGTTGTAAGTGAGTACTTCTAACACTGAATGACGTTCCTTCTGGACTTGAATAACTCTGTCAGAGAGACAAAAAGCATGCATGTGGCCCCACCTCCTCCTTCTCCATCTCATGCCTGTTCTGAAGTTCCTTCACTCTCTTCTTCCAGTCGCTCTTCTGAATGAAAAGGTGGGAAACAAAGACTTGGTTTGAAATACAGCCACATGATCAATGGAAAAACACACACTCATTTACTGTTAATGGGAGTGGGCCGTGGCCATGTTGTATATCTGAATTTGGGCTTCGAATAAGCTGCGAGTTGGGATACAACTTCAGGGGGTGTTCCATTTGCAAATTCCTATTAGGAGCTCAGGAAAACAACTCGGTCACCAACACGGGTGAACAAATGAAACACAGCTACGTATTATTATGTGTACATGCGATCCTCAGCTGAATTGTACTTTGCAGGGCATAAGCTAGGGCATGAGATGAGAACAGACGTAAAACAGGTTTACGGTCTCGGACTGTGATTTCAGGAGCGTTCTCTCCCGGTGAGATGCCGAGCACATCGCCAGGCTCTCTCACCTGACGCACCAGCTTGTCCCTCAGCTCCTTCTCTCGAGCCTCCGTCCTCTCCAGCTCCTCCTCGTCTCTGGACACACGTATTTCTGGCATGGGCACCTCCCTCTTCTGCAGCACGTCCAGTTTCTACAAGGAAGATTATCGACTTTGCACTTCACACAGTCCTTATACTCAATCAAAATGACATGTTAAGAGATGTTGCATGAGAATATATTCTTGCAAAGATCAATTGAATTGAGAATTGTGACATGCTGTGTGCTTGTCATCGCAAATCCATGATTTTAAACATATGCCTCCCTCTAGTGGTTAAAGACAGGCAAAGTTCTTCAACATGAGTACATAATTACCAGCCCAAATATTGCATTGATAGGTGGAATATTTCACAAACAGTAGGGGGAAAAGGTTACCGGTAGTTGCTGTCAAAAAGTGGTTAAAGACAGGCAAAGCTCTTCAACATGAGTACATAATTACCAGCCCAAATATTGCATTGATAGGTGGAATATTTCACAAACAGTGGGGGGAAAAGGTTAGTTGCTGTCAAAAAGATCCCAGCATATGACTTGATGCTCTATGACCTCTGCACAGAGTGTTCTATGGTCCTCATATTTTTGTTTGGTGCTGTTTGAAATATGTACAATTATGACTTATTAGGTGCACTAAACTTAGGTCCACCTCAGAAAAATGTAAAAAAGGATCTTTTAGCATGTGTCAGAATATTCCAGTGGTACAGCTGTCATCCGATACAAATGTACCTACACACAAAACTGACATCAAACTAACATGAAAACAATCAAGGTGAGGTGAGGTAGGCACTCACAGCTTCAATGGAGGAGTTCTTGCTGGCAAGGTCTTTGAGCTCCTGCGTCAACAGCTGCTTGAGTTCGGCCATCTCCTGATAGACCTTCCTCCTCTCCTCCTCTTTCCAGTGGTCCAGCTCCTGCCGTTCGGACGCCTCCCTCCTCCTCTGGTCCTCCAGCTCCTGTGGGGCATGGCCATTACAGTGGATGGATATGAGAAAAACAACCCATCTGAAACCCTGCAACGCTCATGGAATTGTTTGTAACACTGATTACTGATTAGGTATAAGCCAAATCATCTCTACAAGCTGTATGGTTGACTGTGTACTATGCAGTTACAGTATATATCAGTTATTCCAAACACTGAACAGGCCACTGAATATTCTTGAATCAACAGAAGCTGATGAGTTGATGAAGCCAAAGAACAACTGGGTCAAAGACAACATGTGTCTCGACCACTCTCTTCATCAGTCCTTGTTGTCAACAACTGGTGAGAACCAAATCTGTTTGCTTCGGTTTGTTAGCAATTGTCTGTTGTTAGCAATTGCTACCAGATAAAACAATACTTTGTGTGTCTGACTTTCCTCTGGCCACAGTGTGTAATGTATGCACTGTTTGCAAAATACGGTCAAACTCACAACTCACACCATATCTACAGCTCTCGCTTACTGTCAATGGCCGTGGCCATGTTAAGATATTTGAACATGGGGTTCGAATGAGCTGATGAGTTGGGAGGGTGTTCCATTAGCAAATTCCTGTTAGAAACTCGGGATAGCAACTCAGTGACCAACACAGGCGGACAAAGGAGCCACAGCAGTGGCCACTGTTTCAGACGTGCCAGAGCAGCTGTTCCAGACCCACCTGGTTCCTCCTCAGCGCGACAGCCTCCTTTTCGGCGTCCAGGGCAGCCTGGCTAAGCCTCAGCCTCTCCCGCAGCTCCTCGATCCCATCCTCCACCTGCTCCAACTGCTTCTTCTTCTGCTTCTCTGAGAACGCACAGCACACAGCAGCTGACACTCCGTACAATCCAACACACCTAATGTGCACTTACCAGGCATTTCCCTTCCACTCTCCTTCTTCCTCTTCAAACACTATCTCCTACATTTTGACTAGTACTTAAAGTTTTGCACTTTCATCCTCTGGCATCCTTGTTATTACTCACTGTTGCAAGTACTTAAAAGCATCTACTAAATGATTAAATGTAATGAATATAACTCTATGGAACAGAAGAGTAGCCATAAATAATCAGGTTCATAACAACAACAATCCAGGGAATTCAGGGAAATTAGGTAATCCAGGGAAATTAGGTAACAGAAACTCAATTTTCCATCCAAGACTTCCTCCACACAAGTGAAGAAACAACACTATCGTTTACTCAAAGACCAATCTCACCTGTTTCTGTGGCCTCCGGATGCCTGCGATGTTGATGAGCTTGAAGGTAGGAGTAGTTTATGAAGGACTTCTCACAGAACTGGCACTACAAGTGTGAAAAATCCCAATTTGAAACTATTTTTATAAAAAGAAAATGCTTTCAATTTGGTGATTAAGCAGGGAAAAAAACAACATTTTAACAGTGACATAGCAGAAAATAAGCCTAGAAAAGGTTGAGACTTTAGTTTTTAATAGGATCATACTGCATATAAACCCAGTGGGGTGTCTGACCTTGTGGTAGTTATTGGCAGCGGCCTGCAGGAGGAGCTGTTGGGTAGTGATCATCTTCTTCCTGCGCTTGCTCTCCAGCCTCTCAGCCTGCAGCTCGGCGTCCAGCTTGGCCTTCTCCTCGGCCTCACGCTCCACGGCCAAGAGCGCCCCCTGCAGTCTCTCCTCCAGGCTTGCCAGCTGGGCACTCAGGTAGTCCTGGCAGTGCAGCAGGTACTCGGTGCTGAGCTGTGACATGCGTAGGACCTTCACCAGGGCGGGGTCCACAGAGCCCCTGCAGTGGGGGCACCTCTCACCGCTCACGTCGCAAAAGGTCACCCCTGTGATGTGCTCCTGGAGGAACCCGATGTCCATCTCCCTGGCGATGCGGTCCACATCCAGAGCCCCGATCCGGCGCCAGTCAACGGGTTCAGTGCGCACCCGGAAGTGGAAGGGGTGAACAGGACCGGGAACCCAGGTGGGGGAAGGAAGCAGGCCTGAAAGAGGGGCCTCGCTGCCGGAGAGCTGCCCAGGCATGATGATGCGTTTCAGGGGGAAGGGGGAAACTGGGTACCGTATGCCTGTGTAGAGATGCTTGAGAGAGTGATAGAGAGATTTTATTGTCTTGTAAAAATGGGTTACTAAAGAGTCTCAATTCTACCTCAAAAGCAGATATAAAAAAAGGGCATGCCAATATGCAGTTATTAAAACATCTATTATTCTAATAATGATGAAACAGACACGCAAAAAGGGAATTAATTCAGACAATTAGTAAGGTCTCATGCAAATGTTCTTTTATTGCAGCCATCATGACTATGCTATTTATTCAACTCTCTATATATTCTGCCTGTAACTTCTGGCTACCAAATAATAAACAAACAATACAACCAAAAAACAATAATGTTGTTAATGCAATTTCATTTAAAGACACAAGTTTAAAACTGAAGTTATTAACTATTTTAAAAAAAGCTTTAGGCAAGCAGTACCTGGAAATGGTTCATCCTGCCTTCAACGCTGACATAAACTAACTTGTCTCCTTGGAGCCCAGCTGTAAACATTGGCTTTGCAAGAATGCATTGTTGCCATACAGCGTTCTTCTTATTACTGTCAGTCTTCTCTGTTGCCTATCAACAATTCAGCCATTCAACAATAGCCTCTCTCTGTTGTGTACTCAAATGTAATGTCTACCACCAAGATTTAATATGCACTGGCAATGCCTATTTGCCAAATCGATACTATTTGTCAAATAATATATATTTTTGTGTTACATTTCCAAATTAAGCCTCCACTGCTAGTAATGTTAAAGGGATATTCCGCCATTTTTGGAAATAAGCTAATTTTCCACCTCCTCTCAAGCAAAACAATTGATATTTACCTTTTTCCCCGTTCATCCAGACATTCTGTGAGTCTGGCGGTACAACTTTTAGCTTCAGCCTGAGCCTAGCATAGATCATTGAAACGGATTAGACCAGTAGCATCTCGCCTGCTAGCATCATGTTTTAAAGTGACTAAGATTTCCGGTAATTTTCCCATTTAACACATGTCTCTTCTCAAGTTAGAAAGTGCAATAAGACCAACTGAAAATGAAACCTGCCGTTTTTCTAGGGGAGGCCCACATTCATGGAGTTTCATGTTCTAGGCTGATTTGACATGGAACTACACTCTCATCTGGCGTAATAATCAAGGCAACTTGCACACTACTGGCACTACTACTGCTTGTTGTCTATGGGGACTATTTTCAGATGCTGCGTGATATCACTGCGCCCATGGTATGTTTGCAAGTTGCCTTGATTATTACGCCAGATGAGAGTGTAGTTCCATGTCAAATCAGCCTAGAAAAACGGCAGGTTTCATTTTCAGTTGGTCTAATTGCACTTTCTAACTTGACAAGGGACACGTGTTAAATGGGAAAATTACCGGAAATCTTAGTCACTTTTAAACATGATGCTAGCAGGCGAGATGCTACTGGTCTAATCCGTTTCAATGATCTATGCTAGGCTGAAGCTAAAAAGTTGTACCGCCAGACTCACAGAATGTCTAGATGAACGGGAAAAAGGCAAATATCATTTGTTTTGCTCGAGGGTAGGTGGAAAATTAGCTTATTTCCAAAAATGGCGGAATATCCCTTTAATAAAGTAGTGGTAACACATGAATTACGGAGTGCATTTCCAAAATTAAATATTACAAAGATTGGCACTACATTGAAAAAAAAGTGAGTGCACTTGGGATCTGACCAATTGCATTTTTGCGGTTGTCTTTTTAATCTAATAACAACACTTTTATGTGCATGAAATATGCTACTGTAAGCAAAATATGCACTTTTTCCAGACTTAAACAGCCTTTTACATCCCAGTCCTGCTTAAAACAATATGAAAAAAAGTACAGTTTAACAGAATTTGCTACATACAATATTTTTGACAACTGATTTCTAGCATAACTTAAGCGACTAGCTGCTACCATGAAATAAAAGGGGCACAAGTCACTTTCATCTTGCATGTATAAACCAAACGTTAGATAAAAGTGTCAGCAAATTCTGAAGTTATTAATTTAGGTCTGCACACACTGCATTATGATGTTTCGTGAAGACACTTTAAACTCAGAGTTGGTGTAATTTCTACTCAACCTAGCAATGATATTCCTAAATTACTTAACCTGCACTACGGCCTTTGGTTGCATTTACGTTGGAGTTGGAAACAAGAGGTTAGAAAACTAGTTGAGGCATCGCATCAGTCTAGAAGTAGCTTGTTGGCTAGGATAAACGCAACTTTCGGATAGCTAACGGTTGGAGTAGCTACTTACCATGCCATACTTAAAGCGAACTTCAGCGAGGTTAGCACGCTTGCTGATGTGATTTTTGATTTGATTGAACCAAAGATCCTCCGCTTTAACCCTCTCTGATTGAACGTTTACTGTTATATCAATAGATCTAAAAAAATGCTTGCTATGTTAACATTTAGTTCAGCACTGAAAGTTAACGTCAACGACTTTTCTTTAAAACTTCCCAGCGGCTTTTGACACAGTATTTCTCTCAACTGAAGGCAAAGGCATAACGCAAAACGTTTACGTTTATGGTAATAGTGAGTTGCATATTTCAGTAGCAGCTATACCGTTAGAAACAAAGTGTAACGTTATTTATCCATTTTGTCACACGTCAACGTTAGGGTAAACTGCATTCGACTGTGTGTTAACCTCTGAGCTTTAACATTAGCTAAGATAGCACTTCCTAAGCTCTGAATGAGATGATAATTATCCTAATTCTGTTGTTATCTGCCTGTAACTTAGCTGATTCACAAATATTTGCGTTTGTCCGTGTTAGCTAGCTAACACTCGCTGACGTCACTTACCTGCACTGTGTTTGGTCGCTTTCAAATTCGAAATGTGAAAAAAGAACTGACAATCGAATTCCTATCTCCCGCAAATACATCCTATTCCATCAAACGAATGTCTTGATTTCTTGTTAATGTTTTGTTGAAGAAGGTGAGCTTCGTGGAGAGACGCATCTGCAGTCAGCAGCTGCAAATGCTAGAACTAGGGGTGGAGCAAAGCCAAGCATAAATGGTTACCAAGGAGATACCAAGCCCCTGTGATGAGAATGGAAGCAGAGATCATGGTCAAAAAGAGGGCTTTGGTTATGGTTATGGTTGGTATTTATCCAAAGCGGCTTATTGTAGGCTAGTCCTAGGCCTATTTGAAGAACGCTACATTAACTAAACATAATAGTTTCAAATGGAGTTGAAAAGCCACGGCATAGTAGTTAGTAGTAGCCTAATAATAACAATCAGGAAATCAAGAATAGACATAGGCCTAATAAACATGCAACCCAAACTGTAAGAGGATTCATTAAAAATGATGCATGGTAAACAAGTCTTCGTACATTTCCTGAAACTCCCCAAACTAACTCAAGAACACAGGGAAGGCAATTCCATTTGGAACCACTGAGGAAGAGAGTTTTGATTGACTGGATACTAGTCTCTAGCCTACAGCAGATGCTCATGGGCCCTAGTGGGTCATAGCCCTTTTCTTCCATCTACCCTCACTGTAAACTGTTAATTTTGATGTAGCCTAGCCTAAATGTTTATTGATGTTGTATCACTAGCAGAGAGCAAAATAAAAATGTCCATAGGGCCCATACATTTCTAAGGGATATAGGCTAGCCTATTTATTTCATAATTTTGTCACTTTCCACAGGTGTATGAAATCAAGCAGCATGATTATGATTATCAATGCATGGGCTACAGCATGCTTCATTACAGTAGGCTAATAGCCTACTCCTGTGGAAAGGGACCTGATGAAACCCATGAAAAAGCTGCTACTGCCACCTAGCCTATACTGCTGACTGCGATGCCAACACAGAAGCTCACCTGCTGGGAACTGACATCACAACACCCTTTAATTGGCCAAAAGTTAGTTCTGAGATCTAAACAAAAACTGTCAGATGTATCTTTCACTAGCTTATCATTCAAAGATTTTGACACGGTCCTTCCAACTGAAAAAAAAAAACAAGTTGTCATGCTGTCCTTTTTATTTTGATTGTTTAATCCGATGAGCAACTCATTTGGGCTTTCCTCTCCACAGCAAACACGGAGCTTCTCACAGGGCAGTACTCAGGATGAAGTATTTTAAGAAAGACAAAAATAATTTCTTTAATTAAATCATTCATATTACCTATGTCTAGTTCCACATCTGTATTTGGAAATGTTGGTCCTCATCACCTCATCAAAGGTAAACCCAGCTATCTTGCAGTCACAAGGTAAACCGGACAGGACCTTAGCATCAAATCGTCCTGGGAAAGCAAAGACAAAGGAATAAATAAAAGCCTAAATTACATTTTCCTTAAGATTGACTTAACACTTTTTAGTGCATAACTGTGTTTCACAAGTGCATTGGATATTGTAGCCTATAGCCTACCTTTCAAGATCTCTAGTCTTGTCAGAATAACTACAAATTCATCATACTTGTCCTTGCCAATATTGAATATATTCCACAGGTCCTCTGTCGTCTTCTGACTTAAATTCACACCTGTGAAAAGAGTAGGGCATGAAACTGGCGAAGCAAAGAGCAGGTAGGCCAGAAAGGGGTTTTATAATGGGTGTAAGGTGGGACTACACTTCAAGAAACACATGTTCAGACAATTGAAATTAAATAACGGTGATCATATTATTTTGATTAAAGACAAAAGAAAGCTATTTGAAGTGATTTAGCCAAGACATAAAATGTTGGCATGTTGAAAACAATAACAATCACTTCAAAATATGCAGCCAAAAGAAATCTGACTAGCTGATAGAATCAGTTGATGACTTTGATAATAACTTTGCCCAAACAACAATTTATGCACCATCTTGTAGTTGATAGTGTAATTGACTGAGGAGACAATGGGATGTTTGCAACACTTTTTGCTTCAGCAACTGTTACTCACTGAATTCGAATGAATATTTAAAAAAGAAAAAAAAGTGACACAAGGCATTAGTCGTAAAAATAAGATGGAGTCTGACTCTTTCTATCCCAGTTCCTACCACGATCCTCCAGAATCCGCCGAAAAGACCTGTGGTTATGTCCTGGCAGCCAGCATTCAGTGAACTGTTGTCTTATGACGGCGAGAAAGCTCTTCATTGCTTGACACTCTGTATTATTTAGATCACCTGATCCATCTTTCTGAGAGGTATGTGTGTCAGGAAAATCTTCCCAATATTATGACACAAGAACCACAGACAAGTAGTATAATTTTCAGTATACTCTGGCGCCAAGAGGAGCGACATAGAGAGGAGGTGCTTTACCTCTCCGAAACAGTCTCTGAGCTCTTGGATGCAAAGAGGCTCTTTTATTAAAGAAAAGCAGAGAGCAAAACAAGTCAGCATGACCTTGGTCGAAACCTCCCTAAAATCCTCCTCTCGTTTCTTATCTGCAGGTGCATAGCGTTCCTGTGAGGCTCCCATGTGAAACTGTGAATAGCAACTTTGAACACACATATGAAAGTGTGGATTATAACTTTGACGCACACAAATGAAGTTCATAATGATAAATATATAAATTTCTTTGTCAATGTGTAAGGCACCCAGTAACATTTATGGCAATACAGAACTCAACCACAGATATTATGGATTGCACGTTTCAATGGGAAAAGTCAAAGGGATTGACATTGTGGATGAATAGTGATGCTTGCACACTGTCTAATTATTCTGAACCTGCACAATTAGCTGCTTCAGTTAATATTAGAATTTTAAAGCATCATATTAACTGATTGTTAGATTTTGTCAATATGGCTAATAACACGACATAATGAACAACGTTAATGTGAAAGGATACATCACTGTAGAAAAATAGCTTTCTCCAGGTTGTTGGACTTAAAGCTGATATCAAATTGTTTGGAAAAAGACAGATGCAGTGTATAAGATTTGGATTACATCACAATATCACAAAATCACAATATCACATGGTTCTGAATAAAACTCAGATACCTTTATCATGTTCTGCAATGTCTTGCAGAAGATGAGGGATCTCTGAAAGGTTGATGTTCTGTATGGTCTCACTCTCCCCTCCACAAGTCTCTTCACTGAATTTGTCACAGTTGAGCGGTTCAGGCCACGGAATTCCAAAATTATTCATGAGAGGAAGGCAGCCCTGTTTTGCTGCCATGCAAGTCGACTTGCAAGGTGCACGGGCTCTCCCAGACTCACACTCAGGGGCGTACATTGAGCAGAGGAAAGGCTTCAACGCTTTGGAGCATTGGACTTTCACCAAGGGAATGAACTGATGCACTTCCAGACCAGCGTCCTCCTGAGTCTTGTGTCCTAGCCAATTTGGCATGAGAGTCTGGTTGTAAGGCAGGTCTGTGCATAGAGAGATGCTGATTTGTTCACAAGATCCAGTGGCTGTGTTAGGCGTTGCCATTCCCTCCCCCTAGAAAGGTAAATAAAAAATGCAATATGCTAATGTGAACCCTGACCTCATGTTCTACCATATTGATTATACGGTGTACACTAAAAACCAAAACAAAAATGTCCTTGCTTCCAAATTGATTCAGGACTCAAAGAAATACTCTCTTGACTGGTAGGTGACAAAAATGTGAAGAAGTCCTCAACAATTCACACGTTTTGATATTAATTACTGTTAAGATTATCAGAGTTGCAAACAAGGCAAACTTTTACCAACATTTGATCACCACATCAAAGAGTTTTTTGTGTGCTTTGAGTTCACTGCTTACATAACTCACAAGCACACAAAAGCTGAGGAGTTATTAATGTGAATATAACCTATCCCTCCTGAACTTGCTTCACATTCTAAAGCTAATTATCATCATCAGTACAATCATGCCTTTAACTACTAGATTCAGTGTAGCATTCAGTGGAGCATACTTACTAAGACTGCCAAGAGAATTGCTAAGGGCATACCCATTAGAGCCTTCATCATAACTTGTACTGCTCCCAATTCAATATGATCACTTGTAGGATTCACTCTCAACAAGAGTGTGTGGAATAAGCTACAACCGCGACCTCCTACTAGAGAAAAGTGACGTTTTAATGAAGCCGCAGGAGAGATCTCAGTGGGGGTGGAAATCTTGCCCTCTGCTTTGGGTTATTGCAAAATCCTACTACACAACCTGACTTATCTCCATTATTGATCATGTGGGAGCAGGCTCGAAAATACTTTGAAATGTTGCAAGGTGGACTATAGGCAAAGTTTCAGGGCTATTTTTTGGGGAAGTTGAATGGCACTTAGTACATTGGCAAAAAAAAAATATCTGTGAAATGGCAATTCAGGGATGCAGTAAAATTGAGCAGACATGCATAAAAACAGACCAAGCTCATATGCTTCAAGACATTGTGGCAACAATGGGCAAGTCACAGAATGGTTCCAAGTCAAGCTTATGACACGGACAGAAAATGGCTTTGAGCCAAGTCAAGCAAAACAAAGAATGGGATCTACTCCCATCTCTGCCTGCATGGTGACACAAGGCTACAAATACCACCCAGCATCTGCTGGAACTGGAGTTAATATGGACAAGTATGTTTAGTTTAGGTTTCCAGTTGGCTCTTTCACAATATTCCACCTAACCTCTGTCATCTTTGGCTTTAAATAAACATGGGAAAACAAAAGGTTGTTAAACTGATAAAGCAGAAAGGTGAAGAGATGGGATTGTGAAAGTTGTGGGTATAGTGGGACAGACTGACAAGAAACACATTTTCCAAAATATGAAATGGGATGATGCATGAAATTAAAGGGAAATGACTGTGATCACGTGTCCTCAAAGCAACAGAGTGTATCATAAATATTCAACTCTGGCATAAATTTACACTTACCAAAGTTACATATATAATATCAGGCACTCCAGGCATGCGGTGATAGTAACAGAAATGCTATTTCCTCCCATTTTAAGTAATTTATCATGTCAGATATGAATGTGAAAATGTAAAGCATCAATTATCTCCTATAACTTAAAGCTTTGGGATCATCTTGAAAATGTTCATTGCTTGTAATGTCAGACGGTCCTTTTAGAAATGATTGAGCCTGAGTGAAAACATATTTACAGTTGGTTGGTTTGGCTCAACAATCATTTTACAAATAAAGAATAAAAACAGACATGACAATAAATATACAAAATACTGTTAAAAGTATATAATCTAACAATACAATATAAAATATACCAAAAATATACATTCCAGCGAAAGAAAAACAAAACATTTTTTTGCATTTTGTACGCCAAATTTATAATTAACATTTGAGATCAAATTTGGCACACATGATCGCAATTGCTCCTTTTATAATGTATTATGGGTCCTACACTAGATGGCGACAGCAAACTATGCTCAACAAAAACTTGGTGTGAAAGTGCATGAGGGTGGTCATACAAGGAAGCTGGCTGAATTCTATCACTGACTGCAAATCAAATACTCTGTAAATGCTTGAAGGGTTACTTTCTTCAGCAGCTGGGCAAACACACACCACAGTGTTTATGTAGGTCAGAGAGGTTCCCGACGGCCCAAGCTCCAGGAGGCAGAAGCAGTGGCCTTGGTGACCCAACAGTAGAACGGGGGAGAGGGTTGGTGATCTGGATGGGCCATGGAAGTTCCTTTTTTACTGGTTTAATATCCAATGAAGCGGGGGGTGAATAATGAAAACATACAGTAGAGTATATTGAATATTTGTAACCTGGTTCACTTAGAGAAAAGTAAGGTAGAGGATTAATATATTTGACAACATCTCTGTGGCCTATTACTTACATACTCAAGTTGTTTTGCAATTCTTGTTAAATGAAAGGAAATCACAGAAAAAATATGTTTGAATGCAGGGGGTGAATCCACATGGGAAGGCTGAGCAATACTGCATGAAATAAATGGGGCTATATGGGTTGCTAGATCATATTTCACTTTCCTGTTTTTGCGCGTGCGCGCGCACACACACACACACACACACACACACACACACACACACAAGCACGCACGTGTACACACACACACACACATATATGCACGCATGCTCACACATTCGCGCACACACACGCATACACACACGCACGCACGCACACACACACAAGCACTCTTAGCAGGGGACTGATGACTGACTGCATTCCTCATCTGTGGGGGGCCTCTCACCAGTGCCCGCCCCAAGCCCACCCCTCCTCCCCCATCCAAAAAATCCTGTAGTGTTCTGAAACACACTCTTCTCTTATCCACACATTCATTAACCCCCCCCCCCCCCCCACACACACACACACACCCCTCATCCAGATGCTGCTGCACTAGCGAAGACTAAACAAAAACAAAAGACTAAACTAAACTCTAAACGCTATTGTTTTCATACGTCAATTAATGAAGGAACATGCAGGCTTGAAAGACTCTTTTGTCCTTATTTCAAATAACAGCAATGGATGCATGCCAGTGAGAGTGTTTTTCTCTGGGAATGGGATATATCCACCCTTCAGCATCGTTCACTTGAACACACTGGAATGAAACTGTCCCAACTGCCTTACCTAAAATGACCATATGGTGGTGAAATGGTGGTGGAATGGATGTGCAATACTAGCCTGACTCTCGCCAGACCCTTGTAGTTCCCCCATGCTCCACCAGAGGCGTTGAAGCAGACAGCGAACTACAGGATCTGGCGAAAGTCAGGTTAGTGCAATACTGGATATGGAGTCAAACCTGGAGGCCACATTCAGGACACGGAGGGAGAAAAAAGTATGTCGGGAAAACACACTTTCCCCATTACACCAATCTTAGTGAAACTTTATGGGAGATTATTATTGCATTTGTGACAGCAAAAGAAAGGATTTGTGACACAGAAAAATCTGGATGCAACAGGCTGAGTGTAGATGTGTGTATATTTGTGTCTGAGCAAATGCTTATTTGCAAAGCACAATAATGTATACATTTCTGGATAAGGAAGCCTGTAAAAATCTTAAAAGCAAAACTGTACAGCGTACTACGTACACACATTTTTTTTTTTATCAGTTAACAGTTTGTCTTTATTTTACTTCACTATTGCTTTATCCTGCTTTAATGTATGTCATAGAAAGATAAATGTCCAAACACGCTGCTGATAGGCTACAATTTACATTTGTGGAGTAAGTGATCAAATGTTAATGTTTTACAATAACAATATGTTTATTTTTGAATACCATTTAATACCATTTAACAAAATGTTTGTGTTGCTTCTTAAAAATATTTGCCTATGACTGAGAGAAATACAGTATTGCTCAATGCTCAATGACAGCCATGTGTTGGACAAAACACAGCTTGATGTATTCAATGTGCAGTGACAGCAACCGCCCCACTGCGGGCCAGGATATGAATCATGGGACTGAGTGGCTCCCAGCCCAGACAGATAAGCTGAACCATTAATGGGTGCATTACAGCTGCAAGTAAATATGAGTAATAACGATAAGGCATACACATGTGACACGTACAACATCATTTCAAGCTGATGATGTCATACGTAGATTTGAAGAAAAAGACACAACTGCGGAATGTGCTCTATCAGACAAAAAGGATGTTGAATGTTTTTTTTTTTTCACATAGAAATATCATGATGCAACAGAATATGTGTAAGGTATCTTGGGGTGAAGATTAAACAGCAAAAAGGTCATTATGCACTGGTGTGGTGTGTTATTTGAAAGACCGAGATCATCAGTGCAGTGCAACAATATACACATTCAGTGTATGAGGATTGCTTCTGTTCAGGATATGAATCATATGACTATGTCATCCAATAAAAAAAAAAACCCACAAGCAGAATGATACGGAATGCTTATGACTTACAGACCTTAATCCTCTTTTTATGTACAAATGTTTTGTGTATCAACCCAGGTTAAGATATCTTCAACATAGTCTTCAAAATCATCTAAACTGAAGCTTGTGTTTCAATGAAAGGTATATCACATATGATCTATCATGATGATATATCATCTATGCATCTAATTTAGATTTTTTTATTGAAAAAATCCAAACATCATCAATATGTATTCTTTTTATTTAAATGTGGCAATACCAGTGCAACATTTTATACGCAATATTTAAAAATCATCCTTTCATACCCTTATTCTACCGATAAAAAAACTGTTTTACTCTTGTTAGCTAAAGCTGCCTGTGAAAGCACACCAAGATTCAGTTTGACGTGACCAGAAAGCCTGACGAAGACACGAGAGGATTGTGACACTGGCACTTTCTCAAGTTGTTTTAACAGTGAAATTCTGTGTGCTGCACAATGTAATTTATATGTCACATGTGTGGTTGTTCAACAACTGTAGTGAAGTATATAGGCTATAAAATATACCAAGATATTAGGCCTACTGTATGTAAATATAAGGCTAATGAAGAGTCAAAAAGGTATGAAGTGCTCACAAGTGCTGTGCTGCTGTGCTGCTTAATGGAGTGGCCTGCATGGCCTGGGAGAAGAAGCTCCTTCTCAATCTCTCACCCCTGGCTCTGATGGAACGGCAATGCCTCCCAGAAGGCAACTATTGGAAACCAGTGGACCAGTGACCATCACAACAGGAAACGGTGCATTCAACTTTATTCCCTCTAAAGGAAAGATTGTGAACATGAAGCTGCTTGCCTAATTACACAGAGGATGCTAAATGGATTCCTGTCTAAACAGGTCTGTGTTGACGCATGGAAACTGGGCCATTCATACATGCACAGACTTCACCAGCCAACACGTGCATGTGTATTCCAGTGGATTCTCATAAACTTGGTGAAGCCAAGATGGATATCATCCCATGGGGGACTGTTGCTCTTTGAGAGCTGATGTATTTAACGTTTTACACCCTGATCTTGTTGTCTGTCAACCACTGCACCATGGGTGTGGTTTAAACGTGACTTGGCTAACAGTGACTCACCACGTGAGTCATCGGTGCCATGATACTATGACATGCCAATGCTTGCTGTGAGGGCGAATTCACTTGAAATCAGTTGCACTGTGCGGTGGTGGAAACAGTAGTGCCCTGACATGACTTCAGGAGATGACTTCTTTTGAATTTCATGTTAACCAGTATTGATACTCAGCGATATGATTGGAATAGGAAACTACATGCCTTTAGACGCGCACATAAATACACTTTTATGCTTATCACGCAACCAGAAGTCAGAACAATTGGGACGTTGTAAAAATGTGAATAAAACCAGAATGCAATAATCTGCAAATCTCTTAAACTCACATATAGCTGCAAAAAGGAAACAGACAACATATTGAAAATGACAATTTCACTATTTCATGGAAAATATATGTTAATTTTAGAATTTAAATTATATTTTTTTTCAAGAAAAGTCAAGACGGGTAACAAAATGTTGGAAAATAGTGCAATGATAAAAACCTGTGTGCACAAATGTTGAGACAATGTAATTTAATGTTTCTTAACATGCAATTGGGAGGTATCTGGAAAGTTCATTATGTGCAGAATATAATATAATTAGGGCTGTCAATCGATTAAAAATGCTAATATAATTAATTACTCTGTGATTAATTAATCTAAATTGATCGCATATAAAATGTAATCGCAAAATCGCAATGTCAACACTATTTCTTAGAGTTGACGAACTCCAGTGATATGCAAATTCTGTGCTGCAAACATTGCAGAGGACTTTGTTTTAATCAACACTTTTTTTAAAGTAAATGTTCCAACATGTCTAACTCAGTAGAAATGCAAGTGGAAGTTCACTGAGACATTTAAAATTCAACAGAAATTTGAGTGAGCTCATTGGAATGCTTCCAATTCAGTAGACATGTGAGTGTGAGCCATTTATAGCCATACATTTTTTTCTTCTCTCTACTGCATCCAATAAATGTCTGAAGTTCAAAAGCAAAGTCAGGTAACCTGCGTGTGAACAGGTCAAAAGGAAATGAATACCACAAGGCATCTGACGTGATTGGGTTGTTCTCAATAGAACAGTAATTTATTTTTGATGGAGAAAACAAAAAATGTCAGAAATAGCACATTACAAGGGCATTTCTTTTTTTTAAAGATCTCTCAAAGGCTCAGTGATCAAGTTCATACAATACAATTTGCTTGTTTACTAAATTTCCTTCAGACAAAACACAAAATGCCAGTGGAGAATGGAAACAAAGATCTGGCAGAGGAGACAAGACTGTACAAGTAACCCATGTGTGTTTGGTATGGATTCGTACTGAGCTACAAACTATGAACCAGGTCGCGTACAGAAGCAACGGTACAAGAGGCACAGAAAACATTTAGAAAACACAGAAGACATACCATATGCTTCTCACAGATCTGGCGCTTTCAAATGAGATTGCTTTTTTAAAATAACACAACTGCTCATCCTTTGTGGGTGTTCAAATTTTGGCTTTCAATTGCTATGTTTTAAGAGTGTCAGTACTTTAAGTACACAGTTAGTTTTTAATCTAAATTATTGCATTTGTCAAACACTTTAGAATATTCCACACCCAAAAAAACTTTTATTCTGCATATGAAGTACATCACTCAACATTGACCAGATGACGGCTCACTTCATTTTTGTACTAGAGCATTTTAAATAACTCCAAGCAAATCCTCCAGCAAAACACCATCTATAATACCCCTCCACCTCTCCAAACAGCAACACTTGCTCCATTCTTTCCAAGATGACAGTTGTTCACAGACTATGTTACGATAAGAGTGCCGAGTACAAACATGAGGTAAGAAAGTGGTTGGATTATACATCATGCAGAACATGCTAAACAGATCCCCCCAAACAAAACTGACGTGGAGTTAAAAAAAAAAAAAAAAAAAAAATACATAGAGTGTGCATTACAAAATTAAAAAATAGACTTACACAGCTTTGCTTCTTTGGTTACAAACAGGTTGTTGAACAATTTCACAGCTTTTTGCCCCCACCTCCCAAAACAAACTATGCGCCTTTTGAATGTCTCAACTAGTCTGGGGATGTATGGCAATCACCTCACCATTCTCAAAAAAAGAACAAATGAACAAGTTTTCTTCATCAAAATATCTCACTATAGATTTGTTAAAATTTGTCATTTCATAAGAACTGGTGTTTCACCTGTACAAACTTGCTATGCTCTTAATACTTTACACTCTTTACAAATGTACATTCATTGTAGACTTTACCTACTGTTTGTTAGCAATGCCAGTTTTATAATTGCCATTAGTGTTGAGTTGTCATAGGGATTTCTATTGTCTTCACTTTGTCTAATTCATGTGATGCAACATTCAAATGTGTAACTATTTGAAATTTCATAAGCCAGGATTTTTCCACTACTAAACTATTTCTGTGGCATTGTTCATTTACATTATGAAAATAGCAGCCCAGTAATAAATAAAACAGCAAAACAGTAAAATCTGAACTGTTGTCTTTATCTGTCGTTTTCATGTTGAATAATAAGCTCAGGAGACAGAAAGGAAGGGGGAAATGACAATGCGCAGTTCTTGCAACATGAAAACAGGACTTTTAAAACCAAAAGGTAAAAACAAGGCTCACCATCGCACCGAAGACCCCCGCTTTCCTAAATTAAGCATTCATTCCCCCTCAGAAGTGTCCAATTCCCTGTCAAAACTCATTCCACAGAACCAACACCACCAAACACCCTTAAACAGGACTTGCTGCAGCTGGACAAGCTCCTCCGCAGGCCTCTCCCCCCAGCACTGCCTCTAGCCAGCCATCCAGCCTCCTGCTCTTCTCTGTACTCCGCACAACCTCCTCGCCCCCTCCGGCACCCCAGGGCCAGCCCCTGCTGCGGATGCTTGGCGCACGGCCAGAGAACAGGAAAGCACTCACATGATGATTGTCTAATACTGGGAAGGCCACACAACACAGCACACTGAAGCATGGCTCTTCACAAGTTAAAGACGTTGGTGGCAAAAATAGACAAAAAAAAACAAACAAGGCTGATTTTTTTTCTTTCTTGACAAAAAGAAAAACTGCAAAGATGTTTGCTCTTTTTTTGATTCTTAAAATGTTTCTACACATCCCGTGCCGTGCCGGGAGACACAGAGAAAGCACTTCAGGCGGAGGAGAGGTTGTGGGGCTGGGGAGGGGGGGCTGCGGGTTCGGCACTGGTGGGCTGCTGCTGCTGGGACTGATAAGGCTGCTGCTGCTGCTGCTGCTGGGGGGGCGACGTGCTGCCCGGGGGGGTGCTGGCCTGGGTCGAGAGCTGGGAGAGCTGGTCATTGTTGGCCAAAGACTTTAGCACAGCGTTCTCTCTCTCCAGCACAGAGTTCCTCTCGTATAGCTCTTTAATCTGCTCCTTAAGGACCTCCACCTCCTCACGTACAGCATACATCAGATGGCTTTTCACCAGATCCTAGTAGACAAACACAGTCATGTAAAGTGTAACTATAGGAAACATTAGGGACAGTGATGGGCAGATTTAAACCTCAAACAAGGTCAGGTCTGTCAGTCAAAACGCTTCAGAATATGATTAACATTTACAGTTTTCTTTAAACTCGCTGGAACTGCGCTACCACTAAAACAATAATTTGAAAGTTCAAAGTAGGATTTTTCAGGGTCATTGTGGTTATATGATGACACACTCTGATATGGTCTCACCGCCACTTCCCATCCATTGCAGAGTAAGAATAGCTACCCTGTGCTATTTTAAGATAAAATATAGGCTAGGATGAAAACAAAAAGCCACACTCACCATTGCCTGCTCGATTTTATTATCAATGGCTACAACACTGGCTCCAGAAGCACTGAAAAGAGAAGGAGAGGAATGTTAGGATGATGCATTCCAACATAGTGAGTGTACCTTAATACAGGTGACAAAAGCAGACTCGTTTTGAAAGAACAAGCTCCAACAAGATAATTTATGACATCAGGTTAAGGAATAATGTCTCAGGAATCCTGGCAAGAGAACACAATTCCATGTTTTAATGACCTCATCTGGTCACATTTGACATTTTTCAATAAGATGGATCACATTAAGCCACAACTTAGACCTACTGCCCTGAGATCACATCTGTAGTTTTCACGTGAACAATGACGATGGCGCTGCAGCGTAAAGGGCGGGGTGTTGGACACTGAAAGCGGACACCCCCTTACACACGCGCAAACACGAGCACTCAAAACGTTATTGTCCGGAAGAACACATTAGTTGGCAACACAATGCCATCTCTCAATAGGTAACACTGAGCCAGCTGCAGAGTGCACAGGCCTCACGTGACAAGGTATTTTGCGCGTGTGGTGCACATCCACAAGCTGCGTAAAGGCACACCCAATACCCCGATGTATTTTTGTTCATGACAAAGCAGGTAATTTGAACAATTAGTGATAGATTTCAAGGCACGTAGCAAGTAATAATAATCGCCAACCTGAAACACCCCCGCCCCATCCCCTCCAAACGTAAACAAACGTCACAGAATTATCGGATTTTTTTTTTCAGGTAGCCTACCATTAAGGTTATCAAAAGTGTAAAATGTCATTTTAAATTCGTGACTGTTCAAATCAGATTGGTTGCACCAGGCCACCAACGTACGATTTAAACTCTTACCATTCGGAATAAAGAACAGTTTAGAGGTTGGCCACGAGTCAAATGTACAGAAAATAGACGATCTGTACCCATAACGTGCACGATCAGCAGCAAACTGATATAAATCCACACGCTCGACCTGTAAAATATAATATGTAATCCTATTTTGGGTTGACACGGACTAAATTGCTTTCTCTTCTCCAGGGAACACGCTGTGCTAACACGACAGAACATAGACTACCCCTTCTCAGGAAGGCCAAAGATACTAATTATCATGTTGCAACAATACGTACACGGATTTACTCACTTCGTTCGGTGCAAAACCGATAATACCTGCGTTGCCCCGCGGAGATCTCTATCTTTATGATACTATAAACTTAACCAGTTTATCAACACGGCCCCATGCTCTCTCCGCGCTGCCTCTCGGTCGTTTTCTGGCGAACAAAGAGACCGCCCCGCAATGCACTACTACTCCAACAGCAGGCGCTCAAGTGGACGCTCCGGGCTCAGCTGTAGGCTACTGTAGCCTATGATGCATGGCAGCCTATACACTTTGCAAGTTTGTTGTGCTAGAAAAGCTTACCAGACCACATGCAATTGCAACGCTAAAGGAGTGGATGGCATTCGTTCAAATTGTCGTATTCCTCGTCGCGTCGTCAGCAAGCAGTGAACGCATGTAGCCTACTAATTAAAACAAACTTACTAAACAAGTTTATACCAAGTCAAGGGAACATCAGAATGGTCATCCACACTAACGTTGTACCGGTGCAGTCATAACTGCAAAAATATAGGCCACAGCATGAACCGATTCTATTCATCTGTAGTCTATAAGTAGCCTGCGAGTTATGTGCACGTTCCATACGTGACGCGCTGCATGTCAGAATGGCACAGAAATATTGCACACGCGTGATCGAGCCTCGATCAATCATGCTCAGACAGCAGCGTTTTGGCTCAATCCTGGACGAGGCTACATGAAGGAATTTTTAGAATCTCCGGTCCAGTGGCCTAGATAACCGGCCAATTTATCCTCCCATTTCCCACACTGGCTATGTTCCCTCCCGAAACAACTCAAGCCTAAGTTACATTTGCTTACAATTCAACGTTGCAACGGAATCGCGGAACTAGTACACTTGAGTTCCACCTGACAAACTTCACAGCACACATAGCTGTAACAATGAGAAGCATATAAGCAATGTTCAGAAATGGCAAGACCAAGAGATTGTTACCTGTTGCATCGCGCTCGGTAGCACATCAGTCGCCCCGAATAAGTAGGCGATGAGCCGGGGGAGCAGGGAAGACTGTAACTCATTTTGCACCTCATGTCGAATGTTTCTTTCTATCACTTTTCCTTCGAAAAGTCAGAGGGAAATCACTCACACGCGTTCGCAATCAGACTGACTAACAACTTACTTCTGAGGCAGCTTTAAAGACTCGAGAAGAGAGGACGCAGTTCGTAAAGGGGAGGAGTTGCGCCACGACTCAGTTTGGCGACGTGAGGAATGTGCCTCGGTGCGGCTAGGCTCTTCTCTTTATTATTCTAAGCATAATCTGAAGTTCCTATTAGTGTTTTTCCTCCACCCCATGCTTTCCCCCAATTCTCTCCATCCTGACGTCTACAGATTTATTTGAACCCCACATAACAGGGAGGTCATCTATTTGGAACACTAACCCACTAAAGACTAAAGCCTATGCAAAATAACACGCATATTAGGAATAAAATAAAAGTATTTTAACTGCGATATCCCACCATGTAAATGAGTGAACCAGTACCGAAACGGCCAAGAGCTGTACGGACTCAGCAACTGATAAAACAAAATAAAAAAAATGAATGACGCACTATCCACATAAAAAAAGTTCCCCATTAGCCTACTCATGCTTTGACCAACATTAAATCATCAAGACATACCTTACGGTATACCTTATGGTTATATCTTAAAAGCCTCCATGTAATGTTTCATTTTCTGTTAAAAAGCAATATTTGTTGTGTTTATAAATCCAAACCTCACTCTCTTTAGGTTCAGATAAGATTATTTTTCATGGGTGTAGTTCCACAGTCGCTGTGAGTAAGCATGAAGCAGAAAAGTCTCCATGCCTGACTGATACACCACAGAATGTTTTATTGCAAACCACTTACTCCCTGATTGCCACATTTCTCCAGTGTTGGTAACTGTAATGACCTACTTTCTCTGAGCCAGACTAGGTGGATGCCTTGGCCATTGTTCTGGCTGTTTAGTGGTTTCTGCTGGGAGGGAGCAAAATTCACATGTGCCTGGCAAGGCAGCTGACATTATGTCTCCCAATCCCCTCTGCTATCTCTGGATTGCCATCTAATTGTTTATCCAAACAGTTAGGGGACAAGACATTCTTGCCTTTGAACGCTGATTAGCATGGAAGGGACACGAGCGGAGATAGCACTTCACCAGCTAGACCTGGAATGTGTTTATCAATGCCGGAGCCATGACGACATTGTCAACATCAAATTTGGATTAATGATGGTGTGTGTTTGTGATGGTATCCCATTCTTGGGGAATGAGGCAATACAGTCCATCCAACCCCCCCACACACAAAATCAAAACAAAAACAAAAAACAATGGCGTCTGTACATATTCTTCTAGACGGCATATGAACTGCTTATGTAAGGACAACTTGCTGTGTCACCACCAAAAAACCCTGCTGGGGACCAAACCATATCAAGCACTGACCCTGTAACAGGACACACGTGCAAGAAAGAATGCAGAGACCATCATATCACCCCCCCTCTCAAAACACCTACTCAAAATCTGTTTTTGATTAAAACACACACACATTTTATTTTTCCAAAACAAAAGGCAAACAGGGGGAGCTTTAAAACACAACATCCCCCTCTACTTGCCAAGGAGTCCTGATCATCCAAAAGGCTGAGCCTGCTGTCCATCACATTCACATGCAAATAAGATTAAGGCTCTTCTTTTTTGTATGCTAATAGGTAATCAACCAAATGATCCCAATGGACTCAGCAATGGCCTATGTGTCAGAGGTCTGAGCTGCTATTCCAGGGAACCACCAAATGGAGTACGGACTGCTGCTAAAGGATTTAAGGCTGTTCTACCCACATTATGCGAGAAATGGTCCTGAGATTAACCAGTGTGGTGGGGTGTTTATTTACTAGCAGTAGGTTATTTCAAGCCGAGCTTTCAGGACGTGGTCCGAGGGTTTATTGTGGTCACTCATGGCAAAGGATGGGGCTGCAAAGATAGCCTGTCCTCTGGATCCAATGTGCAAATTCTGAGAAGCATGTTCACACCAGGGGGCACATGGACGTACACGTTCCAAGGCTAACCCTAGAGCCATCAGGCCACAGCCAGGTGACCTGATGCCAGGAGAAATATCACTCACTCACTTACTCACACTCTTTTTATGGCATCTTTTCAGATGGAACCTGCTGAACGAACCATACACATACCACCGCAAGGCACGGCACCTCACCGCATCCCACTCCACTCCACCCCCAATATATTCTCAAAAAAGTTGTTAATGTAAACCAAATTCCTTGATTTCGCAAGCGACGATGTCCTGGGGCCAAACCTCAAACCAGCAGTTTGTATTCTCAAGAACTGAATGAAATTTGTGCGTTTGCCTGTTGTAACCCAGGCAGGCTTATCAGCCAAATATTGACTTTATTGAGACCCCTCCCCTCCTTTCCAAAGCACCCTGAGAGTGAGGATGGGATGACGGAGGAGGGTTTGGTCAAGCATGTGCGCTTCAGAAGAAGCTGCTGGCCTGGGATGCCCTGCTGGAGGCTCCAGAGCTCATTCCAGCACTTAAATCAGAGTCATGGGCTGTCCTTCATCCCCCTCCAGTCCGCTGCTGTAAACAGAGTCAGAGGTTTCCTAAATACAGCCAGAGCACTAATTCGCTCCCCACGATTTACTCTTGTTGCATAATCTGTGCGGAGCCTTCATGAACAGCTGGGCAAGGGCACAGGTGGAGAGGCCGGGGCAGGAACGGACATCCCGTGGTTGGCCACATCGCCTGAGGCCAGACAGGGTTGCACTCCTCAGGGATGTTTTGATACGACCAGCACACAAACCTTATTTCTTTGAGAAATCAACACAATAGTAGACACACACACACACACACTTTTGAAAACGCCACTGGCCGTTATGGGTGAGAGTAGTCACGGGGGCAGTCTGAGGGCATGGGTGCCACATCACACTTGACTGAAACAACATAGAGCCTGGGCACCTTTTAAATTACTTGAGCACTTTATCTCGAAGAAACATTAACCACAAGTTGACACTGGATTTAAAACACCGCCTAATCACAATTTGACTATTACATTCCTGATAGACATGGCATGAAAAAAATGCATGAAAAGGTGACAAAAACATTGGACTGCATGAGACTTAACTTTAAACACACAACTTAAATTTAGATCTAAATCTAAGACCATAATTAATAAATTGTACCTTTTGTGGGTTTTTTGCTGCTTATTGTGAGCAGATGCTTTCTTTAATGGGCGTTCTCTCAATGCAGTACCATTTATGGTACCATTTATGGTAAAAAAAAAAAAAAAAACGTACTAAAGTGTAAACTAATTAATCCTAGTCCTGATAAATTCCATGCAGCTACAAAAATCTTTTGCAAATTCACAAAAAAACCCCCACCTGACTGGCTTTAGGGTACTTTAGGGGAGGACATAGCCCCATCTGGTGGAGCAAAAAGGGTCCCCAGAGTTGTTTTAGGGCACCTTAGTCTTCTGTTTTACTTTCATTCGTTTTCTTTTGGAGGGAAAGAAAAGCACTGGCCTTGTCTTTCCAGAGTGCACTTGGATGTTGGTAGTGTAGAAGGTCCTTTCGCAGAATTAAGAAAAAAAATGATGTGTTCTCGTGCTTTTATGTGATCTCTACTCTTTGATGTCTTGCCTTCTTCGTCCTTGTCTTAATGCTTGGCCAATAAAGGTCGAAGGTTGTTTGAGTGAGCCATACACCAACCCCGCAAATACCACCCCTCCTTTCAGGAAAGCCTAGGTCTCTTGCGTAACCCTTCATCAAATTGATGGTCATATCTACACCCCCAAATACATTTCTTGGCTTAGCTTAGGTGCTTTCAAGAGGCATTCTGTATTTAGTAAACGGAGAAATGTGCTGCAGAGTTCTCTGCTTAAACTGACTCCCATAGAAAGTGTGCCCTTTCACTAGCCCTTCCCATGTGGTGCAAGAAGGTGTTAACAGCACTGCAGAAAGTGCCTGTACTGGGACGACTAGTTTTCTACAACCAGGCATTAGTGTGAGAGCCTGACACCTTTAGATGGTTATTATTGAGGTGTTGGGCAGTCGGGTGATCACTGAATAAGCAAAGCATTTGCATTGATGAGTACCACAAATTAAAGGGAAGTGTATGGGACATTTACATTTATTCATTTAGCAGGCATTTTTCATCCAAAGCGACTTACACATGTCAATTCTATGACAAGGAACTACAATGTCCCCTGATAAACTTGGGGGTAAGTGTCTTGCTCAAGGACACAGTGACAAAAGCCAGAAATTGATCCCATAACTTTTCAATCTACTGTCTACTAGCCCACCACCACTTTGCTACAACCGCCCAGGTACATATATGATTTATTCAACTAATTTGCTATTTTTTTCCCTTTAATTTTCAAATTCTTCGTAATGATATTACATTTAATTCTGTTACAAATATGACTCAATGCCAATTCATAGAATGCTATAACACTCAGGAAAACATCTTCTGAGAGTTACTGAGAACTAATCTTTCTTTTCTCTCTGAACTGTCCACTTCTGACCTACTTCAGAAGCTGTGAATGTGTAGCGTGGGTAAGTGTTGCACCTTTAATGTGGCATTCACAGCTCACTCATCTAATTAGAGTGCACCTTTTAAAACTAGTCACCGGCTAACCTACACCATACTGCACAGCCTACTGCTAGACAGTGTGTACAATGCCACACCTCCTCTTGCCATCCAATCACTAGACCAGACACAAGTCTGGAGCAAATTACTGACCCCTTACTAAATGGGGACTTACTCAGGTACGTTTAGCAGACACTTAAATCTTTCCCCTACTTTATGACCCATAATCACAAAATCTTTTATTTGGGTGGCAGGGTTATAAAAACCGCTACCTCTGGTCCCATTTACGGCCGCCTCATTTTTTCTCCCATTCCAGTCCTGACAATGGTCTCCTTTCAGCCAGACATCACTGCAGTCTTCTTGGAATGTTTACAGAGAGGATAAACATGGTCGTATCCAATTAAACGATCAAAAATGAACTCATCCACGGGTGGATGATGGCAGAAAGAACCATTGGCTTGGGCGAATTCGAGATGAGAGTTGAGCAGACACATTAGGCCATTGGCCTCATGACACCCCAGCTCTGATGTGGGATGAAGCATTTTTATGAACAGCATGACCTAACAAGTGATATGTACAGACCAAACATAAACTGGGATATTTGTTTGCTCAGCTCTGCTGAACAAAACGTATAACGTAAATGTTGGGGGGGGCAGGAGGGACAACAATCAACTTGACTAAACGATGGTTTGATCTTTTCTTCTCTTTTGTAGTTGCCCGTTTCACCGTATGAGATCAGGGAAACAAAAAAACCTTTTCCAACACATTTGAAAGGAAACAAGATTCAGGAAACAAAAGCCAGGCAAGTACAGGCTGCGAAATAAAAGCCCAAGATCAAAAAAGCCACAACGTGACTCACAGCCCTATAGGCCAAATCAAAAGTCTCAGCATAACAACAAGCACATAGTCAAATATTTAACTGCTTCTGTTTGGATGACATGCCCGCATTTGATGTCTTTACTGGCTAAAGCTCAAAACTCATACCATTAGGATTACTAATCTGAGAACCCTCAAGGGAATACAGTGGTGATAAAACAAACCCGTAAATCGACTGTCAGTCAAAAAAGTGTGTGAAGGCAATGTTGGGAAAGACATTGGCCCTCATTTATGAAACGTGCGTACGACCAAAAACGGGTAAAACAGGCATACGCTTGTTTCCACACAAAGTATGGCATTTATGATGTGAACGTGATCGGTGGCTACACTCAAATCTCACGTCTAGTCTCAAATCGTGTACGCAAGTTTTTCAGGCGGCATAGCATCGCGCAGCAGTAAATCGGCGGTGCATAGAAAGTTGAATAGTTGAATTGATGGACATAACACCTTTCCTGTACATGTGCAGCCTATTTGCTGTAATGTAGCATATTATATTGACACGTCATGGCTTAGAATAGCCATAGGCGATGATTACTTTCTCTTTGGCAAACGCAACATTCATGAATTAGGCCGAGGCATATATAATTACAATTATTTTCAAAGGGCAAATTTCAGTGTCGTACGGTTTAGTAATTAATGTTATAGTATGATGCGTTCTCTCTGCGAAAATAAAGTCTGTTGCGCTTAAATAGCTCTAGTTTCCCGCCTTCCTTGATGACAGCTTCTAGCTGTCAAAATTAACAAGGTTCAGCTGGACGTCACTGTGGCTCAAGATCAGTAATGATCTCTTTTGGACGTATAATGCACCTTAATGTCGTAAATTCTAGGGGAGAGGCCATTAAAACGAGCATAATATAGGGGCGTGATATTTAAATCACGCTTGTTTCCAGCCGCCACATTTATCAACACACGTTTATTCTTACGCTGGAATTGGAGTGATACGAAAGTTTGATGAATCACACGTGAGCCCCGTCGTAAGATGATTTCTGCGCTCAGATATAGGCTGGTTTCTACGCTCTGTTGATAAATGAGGGCCATTGAGAGGAGAGAGGGGAAAAAAAGACGACATTTTCAGACAAGGGAACTTTGACCTCACAGGGTCTAAGGGACATGATGCTCTTAACACATCTCCTGAGAATCTGCGGTAAGGGGTAGGGGGTTGCGGATGCCATGAGGACACACAATCCCCATTGTCTAAATGTAATTCAAGATTTAATTGGAAAAGACCAACATTCTGGAGATCTAGATCCACATTTTCACAAATACATGTGTTTTTCTGTTTTAAAATGCTGGCCTTAGTTTCACAAGATTAATGGACTCCGTAGCCAATTTACTGGACAGAATGCATAAATGACAGTTATAGAATTTTGTTTACCCTCAAGGCTTTGATGTTTGCCCAACACTGACCTAGGCTATCTGATGTTAAACCCATCTTAAAGTCCAAGTTCAGAGTTCTAAACTTGATCTCCAGCTCACATTGATTGTGTACCGTCGCTTTGTCTTACCCAGAAAGATGTTGAACTAACTAGGCCTACCTCAATTTACATAAAACTGTTTGTCGCTCCATTTGATTAAAAAAAAGTTTACAGTCCACAGACACGTGTCAGAATTGTTCGCTGTAGTAATGAATAATTCAGTAGTCACAAACTTAAGACTAAACCAACCGACTTTAGGGTACTAGGGCACACTAAGCAAAAATTTTCCTAATGTGACATGCAAACAAACACTGGCAAAATATCACAAACACACCATTCAGAAATGTGTGGATGGCAAGCTGCTTCTCCAAAACAAACATGATGGAACATGAAGCCCATTTGGAAAGGCTTTCATCTCATTCCACTTATTCATCATAAGGCAGTAAATAGTTTGTTTCCCTGTCTGTCACACCACATCAGTGACACAAACAAAATAATTGGACACCTGTACATGCACCCATTTGACTAATGTACATTACCAGGCAACTATTCACCACAATGCGAGTTACATCAAAGATGACAACAACAAACAATGGTAATAAAAATAAAATAAATAAATAATACAATATTTTTTAAAAGTTGCAAATACAAGACTGACGGATAGGTGGGCTTTACAGAATGTTATGGAGATTTCAATGAGTATCATTAACTTTGTTAGGAATCGGAAGCCATTAGTAGACCAGTGGTTTAAGTCCTCCCAAAGGACGGGGGGGGGGGGGGGGGGGGGGGGGGTATCTACCCACATTCATCTGTCATTTTTGTTACTCTGTGCCCAACTCGAGTCTTTACTGCAACAGGACTCCAATATGGTGATGGAGGGGCCACTTAAGGTGACCTCGCAGCTCATAAAACTGAGTCCCTTCCTGGGTCTGCACAGAGCTTACAAAAACGGTGCAAGGTTTCTCAGGTTTCTTCCATAATTTTCATATGTCGGTTTTGCTATTTACAGACCTCAACTCTGGCATCAGCCCACAGAACTTATACTGGTTTGGGCTGGCCGTAGGAAACCTGACCGCTTGTGTCTTATGACTGGGAGATTACCGCATCCGAAGTGTCAACAACCTTGAGAAAACCCTGCGGATGCATGTGAGTGAGAGAGAGAGAGTGAGAGAACCATGATGGCATGCTCCACACAGGCCCATTCCCATGTGACTAAAACATCAATATTCCAAATGCAAACACAGACAGAGTCATACCTATCACCCATGGGCTTTAACTCCCGCAACTTGGTAGTTGGGAAGGCTTGGTAGAAAGCCGTAGATGGGTTCCTGTTTGACAGTGAGGAATCAGACATAAGAGGAAAGAATTACTACCAGAACAGACAGGATCAGGTGGAAAATGTAAGATACAAATCAGATGAGGAAAGCAAGCAAGGAAAAAAACGAAATAATAGATTGAATAGAAAGCATGCAAAAAAAGTGTGTACCAACACATTATAAGCTTTTATTCACCTGCACCAGTCATGAGCATCATACACAAAAACAAAATCTCATTTTGGGTTGAAGTGTTCATGTCAAAAAAAGGATAGTGCTTTAAAATGGGCAAAATTGTAATGATTCTAACCGCTTAAAGCTTGCAGTGATTTCTCCATCTACCGTCAAGCTGTTTTCGTGTTAAAGGTGACTGGCTGTGATACTCATTAAGTTTTGCCTTTTTTCTTTGTTTCTAACTTTATATCATGTTTTAAAAAGGATCACTGTACTATACCGCAGACCTATTAAATAGTTACAGGACTAGGACTGGGACAGTGTGGATGTTTTTATCACGGTTGAAAAGCAACACATTCCCACAGCTTGGCGGTATACCGCTTTGAACAGTTATGTCTCTTTTCTAGCCAAATTTCACATGATCCCTCACATAACATATCCCGGCAGTGCACACGTGCAGGCCAATCTTTCACAAGAATTTATTTATGCATTTATTTTTATGCGGTGATGATGGTGACGACGAGCTCAGACCCGCCACAGAAGTCATGTGACCGCGGTATAGTGCAGTTACTGTCCCAGCCCTATTCAGGACTGCAGACTCTGATTGCACTGTGATTTACCATTGTCAAGCTGTAACATTTAATGAAAAAAAAAAACAGTGATGGTTGGAACAACAATCGAGACAACCACAATGGACCAGATAAATGCTTTCACAGAAGGGGATGCAATAAAACAATGCTTGTTTCAAAGCATTTAATCTTTCCAACGGAGCTATAAACACCATAACCAATTAGTAACTGAGGTTTATGTACTGATTGTATCAGACTGTATCATATGATGTTGAAATTCAGTGAGAGAGGAGTTCTGGAAACAAACTTAAAAAAGTTGAGTCAAAAAATATCTAGGCTACAAAAAAAAAAAAAACTGCCAATAATGCACTTTGAGGTGTGACTATCTTAGCCTGCATGCATTATACTATTATTATAGCATGCGTTATCATTTTAGTGCTTATTTCACCACCCAAGTCACATGTTCCAGAATTGCCTGTAACTGTCATACCATTGGCTTCAATGGATATACTGTATAAATAACAAAACATGTAGCATTTCTTGAGGTCAAATAATGTGATAAAATTCAGAAAACAGGCATCCTTATTGCATAAAAGAATTCAGACTAGCTGCAGTTCTCTTTTACAGATGAGATGAGGAACCTTAGAGGATAGGGTTCCGAGAAGGCCAGCTCCTAAAATGGTCTATGAGGAACTATTCCTAAAAGCGGAGGGCCTAGCTGTTTCAGCAAGGCCCAAGCCCCTATAAAAGAAATACTCAACAGTCCAGCTTCTCTTAAAATGATTGATTCATAGCATACACAACTCATTGGTTAGCAAAGGAATACTTCCCCTCAATGTATTCAGACTGAAGTCTCTAAAACAGAAAAGAATGTGGGCTCTTTCAACAGGTAGGCCAACAAAGCCCCCACAAAATGATAAAGAGGTGCTGCTCGTAGGAGAGAGACATGGCCTTTTCTCAAGTAGTTAGCCTACATACCCTCCACAAATGGTTAACAAAGAGGCCACTCCTCTCATATCCACAATTGGTGATCTGAGAGGGACATGCCTAGAAGGACCATCAGGCTACATGCCCTCCCAGCAGAGGGCCCCAATGTTGACAGAGCATGGCCAACACACAGGTGGGTACTGGGGTTAAAACTCCAGAGTGGGCTGGGAGGACTAGGTGAGGTCAGTCCTTTTGTGCGTGGAGAGAGTGAAACCTGGACTGTGAACCTATTCACGGTCTCAATAGTTCAACCTATTTTGATAATGTAGGTTGCACCAAACAGTTCAACCTAAGTTCAATCTTTTATCACGTATCTTTCGAGGAGAGGAGAAATGATGCTGCAGGATGAGCGTGTAAACGAGAGTAAGAAAGACCAGATACTGGCTGATAAGAGTGAGAGAGTCTTAAAAAAAAAAAAAATCAAGATGATTCTGAAAAATCAGAACAGTGACCAGAGGTCGGCATCTTGGGCTAGGTGCGCGTTAAAGCCTCCGCACATAGGTGCAGACATGGAACGGCCCACTCTGCTTTTCACATTTGATTACATTAGATTCTGTTGTTTCTAGAACCACCTTACCCCACACACATCACCACAGAAACTTTTTGCCGCCACCTCGTAGATTACAATTCAGCTCTATCTTTGTCAGCGCCATTCGTTAAAATCCACGGTTTAATGAATGCTTTTGGAGCTGGTTTTTGTGTGTGTGTGTGTGTGTGTGTGTGTGTGTGTGTGTGTGTGTGTGTGTGTGTGTGTGTGTGTGTGTGTGTTGTGTGTGTTGTGTGTGTGTGTGTGTGTGTGTGTGTGTGCGCACGCGCAAGTGACAGACAATGTTGGTGCACTCATGTCAGCACCTTCATGCGGAGCACTTTAAAGAGAGCGCTGGAGGCGTGCTGAGGACTGGGCCATCCATTCAGTCCTAGAGAGATAGTGGGTCAGCTTGGCGCCTTTCTTTGAGTAGTGACCGAGAAGTGGGCCAACGTGAATGTTGAGTTTAACCTGCCACAAACAAAGTGACAAATTCTCTACATACTTTCTTGCTAAAGGTGTTAAAATAATACATGAGAATCAGGACAGATATTCATCATCTGGTTTTGACTGGGCAACAGAATGAAAATACCATAGGTTGAGCAACATGTCAGGAATCCCCTGATGACACAATGATTCATTAGGGAGCGGAATCCCATGAACTACAATAACTTTGATGTTCAACAGAACACTGTCCCCCACCAATATTTAACCATATTTGATTGTCTTCAAGTGTGATCTTGCTAGTCCTAAGGCGAGACACGGCAGGTGAAAACATTGTTTTTTCATGCACTGGCCAATTTCAAGATTTTGGGCTAGTCTGCTACCTTAGCATGTATTCTTTCACACTACAACAACAAAGTCCGATTTACACATTTAGGTGTTTATTTCATTACCTTTAGTCTACTCGCGGCTTAACATTTCTCCTAAACTCACCACAAGTTAGCATTCTAATGTTTCATGCACTACCGCGACCATGATACGAAACATATTGGCCCTCATTCATCAACCGAGCGTAGAAACCAGCATCTGAGTACATCTGAGCGCAGAAATCATCTTACGACGGGGCTCACGTGTGATTCATCAAACTTTTGTATCACTCCAATTCCAGCGTAAGAATAAACGTGTGAATGAATTTTTGGCAAGTTTAATTAAAAAAAACATGGCAAAAATCATTTGGCTATGGACAGTAAATCATCAAGGCTATGGACAGTATATTTTGATTTCCTAGGAAATGAAAGCATGTATCCTAAAATCGCTCTTTTCAATCTTGTTTGTAAACAAAATGAAAGAATAATTTTGCACCTGGCTTCATATGGTCTGATCTATATACCAAAAATAAGTCCAACATTTTATTTAATGCCTAATTTGCATGATTTAACATACAAAATTACATTTTGTTTTATACTTTTATATATTTTTTGTGTATGTAATCAACTGAGGAAGTTTCATGGTGATGTCTTATTTCAAAATGTTACCCTATTCACCTGTAGTGTCTTGCCTTAATGAAGAATGCCCCATTTCCTCACTAGCTGACATCACTGAAAACGCATGCTTTAGATTATAACTTGCAGAGGTGTGCATGCACGTGACACCTTCAGGGCAGACAGTAATTTACAACAGCGCAATGACCCAAATAGCCATGACCTGTGGAGCAAACCAGGCGCATTCTTTGCAAGTGCCGATTTGTTCGACACGTTTGTCGACCCCAGGCTGTGAAGTAGGCTGGGTAATGCCTTACCTGGCAGAAGACTTGCTTCAGAAGTGCAAAGACTGTTGGGTCATTAACACAGGCAACGACTCCTGTTCATACGAGGCGCATTCTGACAGTACACGTGCCTTCCAGGGAAACAAAGATAGAGAGAGAAAGAGAAGGGCAAACGGAAAAAGGACCATGAAGAGAGATGGAGATTTCAGAGGAGAGGGAGATGGCAGATTGAGAGGTCTGGCTCAGTCTGTACTCAAACAGAACAGAAGTGCTTGACAATAAAAGTGTGAGTTTAACGTGAGACTGCGTGGAATGATGAAGCACCCACCTCCATGTCTTAACATGAGTTTAGAGGGGTTAAGATGAGGTACAGGAAAGAAGGTGATCACACTGAAGGGTCAAGTGTGAGAGGGAGACCCTGGACATGGGGACTGTGAGAGGAGCAATGGCAGATGAATATGGATGACGAACATGAGTGAGAAAGATTGCGCAAAGGCAAGCAAGAAAAAAAACAAGGGGGGAGGGGAGGGGGGGGGGGGAAGCGCAAGCGAGCGATATTGAGAGAGTTGGCCTGGGGACAGGGACCTGACAGGGGATTAGAGAAGAACAGGTTTTGTAAATATAGAAGCTCCACTCCACAATGCCTCTTTAGAAAGCAGGGGCAGAGGGAACTGAGAGAACCGGAGCAGAACTGTTCTAAGATTAAATCCCCTGCACAAAAAGAGACTTTTGGCTGCCCTTTCATATGCCCAACTGCATTACATAACATGCCCTCCTGTTAGCCTTTTAGCTTCTTTTCATGGCATGGGGTGTTTGTAGGGTGCCCATGAAATCACTGAGCAGGATGAAATTAGAGTATCAAAAACCTAAAGAGGAAAAAAAAGGAGGAAATGCCTGACTGACACCCGACTGACATGTGCAAAAACGGTTTGCCGTGAAAGTGAGAAGACGTCCTACGGCAGCGAGGCTTAGGAGTGGGCGTAGGAAAACAAAACTCACCATTTAAGGGATTTATTGGGAGTAAGCAGGTTGCAAGCAGTCTTTGGGGAGGCACAGCACAAGTTAAATCCTTTTCAGCATCTTAAGCCTTGGTTAAGGACAGAGATCAAGCCACGATTAGAAGAGGATGGTGTTGGACAATAGGGTTAGATACCCCAAAGGGATGAGCTATAGCTCATAATGATGGAAAACCGGCAGTAATGTGTTGCAACCTAAAGTGAAGGTCAAACATCATGCTCAAAGGTTTGGCATTTTGGGAAGACAGGATAAACCAATGGGGCCAATCTCAGAAGGGCCTAGAGCCTTGTGGACTAAAGGGCACAGGCTCAACACAAATCTGTGGGTGCAACACAACTTGTGTCCAAAGGGTGTGTGTGTCAATCTGCCTGCCAGGAGAATAACTAACAAGGGCATGGTAGTAGAAGTCAAGTGTGTAAGATCATGAGCATCATGTTTGCACACAGCATAGATGAATACCACCACCTACACCACATGATGACACAGACCATCATTGCAAACAAAACCATCCTCTTCCTCTTTAGTCATGTGGTCATGACAATGGCTGGATGATGATGAAACATCTGGTGCTAAATGAACCATGACTTATCAGCTGGTGGTTACTGTAAATGCAAATCACTGTTTCAGACTCACTGGGAAGACTTGGGGCAATGCTTGTAGCAGTCATTCAAGACGAAACTAGTCATGTCGAAAGAGCATATACGTATATACATGAGCTCAAGCGAAACATTACCTGCTAAATGAAGCTGTGATTCAGCTTTCCTTCTCTTTAAATGTAAATAACAACATAAAACTAGAAAAGCACTCGAAGACCACAGATCTCCGCCAAGTGCCTACTGGATACAGACAGTGATCCAGATCACTCCCAAAATGTAATCGATTCTTCCTTGGTTCATTTCAGACTTTTCCTGAAAATGTCATCAAAATCCATCCATAACTTTGTGAGTTATCTCGCTAACAGACAAACAGATAAACTCGATGAAAACATAACCTCCTTTGGCAGAGGTGTGAACTTGCTGAAAGCACCCCCCCCCCCCAAAAAAAAAAGAACTGACTCAAAGGACTAGTGACCTAACTATATCATGTAAGTGTGACCTACAACACATATATTATATTTCTAAATTCTAAGTGATGCCTGATGAGTAACAGGTCTTCACGCTTCAAAAATTACCATGCATGGAGTGTGGGGTGCCTAGTATTGAAAATGTTTTTTTAACATACATACTGTATATCTTCTGGATAAAAAAATAAAAACCTCAGGGTGACCATCAGCACTGAACAGTCGAAGTTTTTAACAGGGTGTATTAGAGAGATTTGAAGCGGTAGTAATCAAGGATATACAGCAAGTCAACCACTGACCTCATCTAAACTCATTCACTCCATTTGATATCACAGAACAATGCAAAGCCGCCTGAGGCTTAGATTAGGTTTATGGACTTGGCGTTAAAACTTGTTATCCTTGTACATAGGCTAATCCTAAGAGCAGGGTTTTCTGAAATGCCTAAAAATGTTGCAAATGCTCATTTCCTTCCTATCCAAAACCCAAACACATTTCAGGGATCTCTGACTGAAAGCCTGTGTCACTCCAGGATAGACAAAGACTTAAGTCCACTATTCTGTTAGTGATCAGACTGCAGGATCAAAGCATCAGGCAATGCAGGCGTCATCAGACCAGTTAGTGGCCAACGAGAAACTACTTCATGTTACACAAGACCCACCAAGAAGAAATTTGCACATGATTGAAAACATCAGATGTTGATGCCAGCCACCAACAGTCCCTCAGGGCTCACAGCAGAAGAAATGCAAGACAACCACAAAGGTAAACCTGAATAACATTAAACCAGCAATTAAACTCAAAGCATATAAATCACACTTCATTTCAGCCTGCAGCCAATACTTTTGGTTTTCCCGCTGGCATAGCTGGGTGGAGAGTGGCAATCAATAGTCTTCCAACTACTATTATTACGACTCCTATTGTATGAAACAGCGTGCTTGACGTACTGTAAGAGCTCACCTGATACTGAATTTGGCCAAGTGCTATGACACTTTAAAATCATTCAAGCTGCCAGCAAATACTACTAACATACAATGGGCACAGGCTAGTGCTGCTGAGTGAATTTCAGGCCTTGGTGAAAATAAATTGAGTAAAAGAATGAGTCAACCCATGTGGACAGTAACACTACCGTGCAAGAGCAGTCTTCAATTCTCCCTTCTTCTGTCACGACAGGATAGGCCCATTCAGCAAACTGACACAGCAGACTTCCCATAAAGATAGAATCTGCCCATTACTGAAATCTGTGAATTAAATTCTGTATCTTGCCCCATCTAGAAACTTTATGACTCACTTCCTTTTCCTGGCACAGCATGAGGGGGGAACAGAAAGCCCAATCTGCTGACAGGCGGAAATATAGACACTCAAGGGCCTAGTGACTTCCCTCGGTGATAAATATGGTGAAACATGTAGGGCATTTCAGAGAGTGAAAGTAGAATAGTAGATAGGAATGGTGGTACATAGGACATACTGATAAAAGTAGGTGAAAGGCCTTGAAGCTACAAGTTCACATTCTCAGCCTTATTTTGGGGTATTGGCTTGACTTTGAACGTAACACTGACCATGTCAGTCATAGAAGAGCCTGAATAAATAGGTCCCGTAACAGTTAGGTTTAGTCTTCAAGTAAGGTTCGGCGAGACTAAACCTTCCATTTCAGAATCTGAAACGACGGTCTCTAACAAGTCGGTCACCATATATCATTGACTCAAACTGACCCACCCATACAAAAACTAGTACTCTTGTTGTGCAAATCAGTTTTTCACGTTAAATGTTGTGCCTCAGCATTCCAAAAGGAAATACTTTAGAATGCAAGAGAGCAGCTGAAACCCAGGGTGGTAGGCCCTGTGTGAGTCAGAGTCAACAGCAAACCATGCTTTCCACACATCCTCATTGCTCACTGTTAGTCATCTCACCTCAGATGGGCCTGTTTGTTACCATGTACCTCCTAAACTTGCTTTTAGTTCAGTCATAAAGGGGTTTAGCAATGGGTGGTGTGTCTAACAAACAAAAAGTTATGCATTGCCCATTGATGAACAGCTTGAGAAACATGATCCTATCTGACAGGGCCACAATAGATGAACTAAAATGGATTTTCTTTTCAAATACCTTGTCCTCAATAAGCCTATATTGTTCCCTCAGATCAACTTGTACAGCAAAGAATGAACAGGTTGACCCCAAAAGGCTAGGAGTTCAATATCTTCATGGTGGTTGCACACAGTAAAGCTGGGTGCATTATGGTAGAGTGACTTTGATTGTATGTTCTAAACAGATTCATTCATAACAACTTCAACACTGCAATACAGGTGCCATTAATCAGACTACTCTGGCCAAGTCGGGCTGGGGCATTTCAGTAACTGAGTAATAGGATATCTGTTGATTACAATACGTGCTGTTCGCTTCATTCAGCTCTTACCCTGGCTGCTGTCACCACCTTGTCACTACTGTACTTCTCCTCTCTGTCCTTGTCAGAGTAACAAAACATGTGATAACCAGGACCTCCCTTGTTGACAAGGGCACTAAAAAATGATACAAAACAGGCTTTACATTCAGCATCTACCCAAGAGCTTGTTAAAGGAGGGGAAACAACACAGTTAACCTCTTAGATAAACACAAGTCTTTAGGGGGCAGCTATGGTCTTCTAAGAAATGCTTGTGACATACTTCTGAACTGATTCAATTCTGTGTGGCTTCATGTAAAACCAGGTTACATTAGGAGCTCAAAGAGGCTTTGTTGGTTTGCGTGTTTGTTTGCTAGGCGACTTCCAAACCCTTTTACCGTCAGATCGTCAAGAGGGAGAAGAATTCTCCCGGACTTGAAACAAATTCCACAATTATGTCTTTGCTTATTCTTTAAAGTGTCCATCAAAGGCCCATCCAACAACTCACAAATTAAAGAAAAAAAAGAAAAATAAATCCACAGGACAGCTTTGAAGTTTATGGCATAGATGAAAGCCAGGTCAGTCGTAGTGCAGACAGATATCCATGCTGACCATTCCCCAACTAATTTGCCAATATCACAAAAGGACTGTGGAGGGCAGGAGAAGGGGAGGGTGAGGGAACACTAATTGAGACCTAGCGATTAACCCCCTGGCGATGTGGAGTGGACCAGCAGACAGGGGGCTGGGGGGGCCTTTGTGAATGGAGTGTTGGGCACGAGTGTCCTGCCATTGGACCAGCGGACATCTGACAATCAGAGTCATTCAGAGAGCCCCTGGAATTCAACTCTGGAGGTCTGGGCAGGTCAGCTATCTCTGGAAAATGAGCTACTCCCTTGTCTCATTCCCAAAGTGCCCTGCACTATCTCTCTGCCTGTGTGTGCTGCCAGAGCCAAGAGGGGGTGCCAGCTGTGTGAGCGAGTGAGAGAGAGAGAGAGAGAGACAGGACCAGTGCTTGTAGGATTCTTAATTTGCCTACACTCTAAAGCCCCTTTCCCACATGAGCTAGACATCCGGATGTCAAACGGATATAAAACGGGTGACTGTATGTGGGGACGCAGAACTAGAGTATTTTCTTACCCGGAACTCACCCTACTAGCCCCCTAGTGCTACTTCTAGATGTTACCCGGGTGCACTTAGGTGGGAACGCGGCCGGCACAGTTCTGGTTCTGGGTGGAGTGAGGGGGGCGTACCGATGACGTATAGAAATGCGCCCTTGCGGTGCGAGGCTGAAAGTACAAATTGCCACAGTAACGATAAACATTGCCCTACGAGTAGGAACACAGACGAGAACATTGGAGTACAGAAAACAGTGACGTTTTGTTGTGTGTACAATAAAAATGTAAACTGCAATCACTTTGTTGTGTTTGTTGTGGGACAGGCAGGATTATCCTTGCAAACATCGTCACATGAACATGAATAGCCTAAAGCAACATGAATAGCCTAAAGGAATTGAATAGTTTGATGGCTTTGGTCATTTGATGAATAGGCTATGCTATTCATGGCCTCTCAAATTGGCTTTCGCACCTGCTACGTGAATAGCTTGAAGTGTTGTCGATTAGCTTGCAACTAGCTGATTATTACTGCATAGCCTAGTTAGGCTATTACATTGGTTAGCGATTAACAGCTAATAGTTAGCATCGCTGTTATTTAGCATTCTTGTTGCTTTTTGTAGGAGTTGGGAAGGAGCCTCAGACCCAGCTGTGTGCTGTTTATATATTTTCCAGGTGTGTCATTATTTTCTATTAATTTTCGTGTTGTTTATAGCCTACTGTGTGGTCCTGGCATTACCTTTTTTTCGTCCTATGCTAGCTCCCGCTGACTAGCGAGCTAACTACTTGTTCTGTTGTTTCATAATGTTTTGGATCTGATGTAAAGTTCTCATCATCAAGGCAACATAGCACAACAACGCATTTATTTAGCGTCATCTCCCTCCCCCTGCAAGTGCTGACAATTGCCCCACCCCTCGCGGCACCTACTCGGGACCAGTGTTAACACAATTACCCATATCTCGGACATAAGGCTCATGTGGGAACCGTCCGTGTCGTGCCTCTACCCGGGTAAATATGTCCGGGTGACTTCTAGAAGTCATGTGGGAAAGGGACTTAAGAATGGTTCTATTGAATGCTTCATATAATGGCACGCCTAAATGGTTCTTTAAACCATTTTGAAGAGTTTATAAAAGGAAGCCCTAGGGGTTCTTTAAAGCCTGTGTGGTTCTATATAGCACCCCAAGAACCCTTTTTTAAGAGAGTATACTGAGGAGCAGGAAGGGAACCAATCCTTACTCCCCTTCACACAGAACGCCCCCCCATAAACTATACTTTTAAACAAGCATGCCTGTCATGCCTTTCCATTGTACCATGACACCAGAATGGTAGTTTACAAGCTCGTTTCAGTACAAGTTCTCATTATCACTCATCCACACAAACAAACGTTAGCTGCCCTAACCACTGACCCTGTGCCTGAAAAGGTCAAGAAAACAAACACTGGAAAAACTTTCCTCTAAAGGCATTCGTCCGACTACCAACTAGTCGTGGGGGAAGATGAACAATTGGCATCACCTCTTTCTGTTCAGATTTTAAAAAGTTTTAAAAGAAACCAAAGTAGAAATGCTACAAAGCTTTAGTGTTGCCAATGTGACTGTTGCCAAAAATAATAAACTGTGAAAGGTGATGGGTGTAGCTGGTCATCTACGGGGCGCTGAATCTGAACACATCCACTCCTTATTAAAATAACACGCAATTCTTTAAGAACAGATAAATATTGTGTTACAAAAAACCTCTACATCGGGGTGAACTTGCATGTTGAATAATCAACCTCTTCAGTTTAGGCAGTGGCCTGAGAGTGGAGGTGGCTCTCCAATACAATTCTGAAACAAAATTACCAGCATTGACATAATGTTTTAATCCCTGGGGAAAAAAGAAGGAACAATCATAGTGAATGAGAGAAGAAAACAAGACAAAACAAAACAGACCAGGACAGACTGATGGAGTAAGCCCCCAAGCCCCCACCACCACCACCACACACACACACACCCCGGCACTACCATCAAGGACTCCTTCAACACCTTCCTCTTAAGCCTACCTGATGAACAATACACAAGTAACTCCTTGAATGCTCATCCAAGGACAGAATGTACACATTCCTCTTGGCCGCCCGCCTTCTAACAGCCACCAATGAAAGAAAGAGAGACACATTGTAGCAAAACTCAGCGGATGACGTACTGTAAGCAGCAAGCTTGCCAACATGCTGAACTGACTGTTCAATGACTGCTCATCTGCTCAGCAAGAGGAGGAGAACCACTGATACTCAATAACGGATCCGTAATAATCAGGATGCTCTAGGATTCAGTTTGAGAAAAGTATCTCTTTTACAACTCACCATGGTAACCCTACCCTGATCTACTTTCTTTTGCCAACTCTTAAGACCATACCCTTTACAACAGAAATCGGACTGTCCGTCATTGGAATGAGCAACTCGGAAACCATTCATGTCAAATCTCTGGCCTCTTGACTAGCCTATTCCCTCTAACACTCACACAAGGCTCTTTCTCCCTTATGTGCCAGGGTGTGAGCACAAAGCCCAGGAGAGACCCATTTTCACTCTAAACACTCTGACCTATTCAGACAGAGTGACAGGCAAGTCAAGTCAGCCATTTAATGGCTAAATGTCAGGGTATGATAATAGCTTTTAGCAGTAAACTGCCTTGATCTTAACACAACCACAGGCTTAGTGGGGCAGGCCAACTTACCCCCCACCCTCAAAAACATACAGAGAAGCATGCACGTATGTGTCACTCTCCCATATCTAAAAGATGGGGCCAAACTCGATAAATAACATGTGCAATATGAGAAGGACCAAAAAAAAAGTGATTGAATAAAAAAAGAGATAATCCATCTGAGGCCATTTCAGTCAAAGGCAGCCATTCTTCTCTGTGAGGCCAAGCTTGTCCGCAGGGCTGGCAGAGCCCAGTTTGTTTACCAGAGAGGACTTTGCTGAGTCCCATTGCTAACTGAGTCCTCTTACATCCATCTCTACTACACACCCCCACCCACGCACGGCCCCCCGGTCCCACATATCCTCCTTGACTTCTCTAATTTTCTGCCCACTTTCTCTCTGCTATTTCTTCTTCTCTCTTCCTGTTTTGTGTATTCTCCTACTTACCCACCCCTACCAACCCCCTGACACCCATCTTTTGTTCTTACTCGTCATGCTGCCTCAACTAACTCAGGCCAGAGGCAAATAACAAGCTTGGCAAGCATTTTGGAGGCAGTGTTTGGCGCAATCTGTCTTTCATAATAGTGAGTATCATGAGTTTCCCATCTCTGGTTGCAGTAGAGGAGGGGGTAGAGTGCTGAAAGGGTAGAAAGGGGGCGTGGAGGCGTTCCATGTTACCGACCTGGCACTAGGGACCTCAAATGACTTAACCAAAAACAAGCAACCAAATACTCCTGCTGGCAAACATGAATGAGGACAACTGCCCTCTGACACTACGGGAGTTGTGTATGAGAGGACAAGAGGGTGCCTTTGTGTACGGGTCTATTGGAGAGAGCATGCGTGCGTGTATGTATGTGTGTGTGTGGACACACACATGCACACCACTGTGTCCATTGACCAGACAAATTGAGATTGAGCCACTTCGGTGGAGCTGTATAGACATCACACAGAATTACTCACACACAAAGATACCACGCAGGAATTTGGAAACTATCAATCTGTTGTAGGCAAGTCCCCAATTTCAACATAAGTCATCTGTTAGTCAGCACAGCGACCACTCTGAGGGGCAGCCAGGCCGTGGTGACACACTGCACAGTGGAGCTGGCCACTGAGATCACGTCACTCAACCACACGTGTGAGTGATTAGGACACGGGCACAGACTGTTCCACACGGCCTACATCACACACACACACACACACACACACACACACACACACACACACACACACACACACACACACACACACACACACACACACACACACACACACACACACACACACACACACACACACACACACACACACACACACACACACACACACACACACATCGAGTCAATAAGATGTTGGAGAAGAGGAATATGCCTGAGTAAACAGAGATTGGAGGGTTTTGAAGTTGCGGGAGGTTGGTCAGGACAATGAAGTCAGACCTCACGTAACCCTCCCCCCCACACCCCAACACGTACACAGATGCAGACACGCACTCAACATCCTCTGCCCAGACCATCTCCCCCAGGCCTTCTCCATTCCAATCCCACACACTGACCAAGGAAAAACACTGACAGTACGCTTGAATGTAGGTTTGAGATGCCAGGAAAGGACTGTGATGGATACATAAGCAGAATCTAACCAGAGCTTGTGTTCAGTTCTATCATGCTTACAAAAGTGCCATACTACAATCATATGGCCATGTCTCTGGCTGCGTGTTAATACTGCAAAACGTGTCATGACAAAAGGTGCCTCACTATTCATCAATTCATATAAAACACTTTGATCTGACAGACATGAGGGTTACACATACAGAGGTAGTACAACATTGTGAATCTGGAGTGACAAATCATAGTAATCGCCTAAGCCGGTCTCATGATTGTAAGCCTGGCACTGCTTGGCAGGCCCAGAAGTCACCACCCATCCCATAAAGTTTACTTAATGACTAAATCTAGAGTGGCTTTCCATATTCACTGTCAGTGACAAACAAGCTCACAGACGTGTTGACTGAGGAGGGCATTCAGTGTAAAATAAACTCACTTGTGGCAGTGTGACCTCATAATGTTAAACCAACACGGGCAAGACACCATTTTGACTTAATTTTCTCCTCCCATTGAGTGATATCTTATCCTCACACTTCTACTTAAATCACTACACGGTACACAGAAGAGAAGTGCTTAGTTTCACAAAGCACCATACCAACAAACCAACCCTTTGTGCCAAAGGAGTGCGCATAAGAAGATACACACCACAACACAACAAGGATGCTCAGACATCATTCCCCAAACTCCACACCCATCCTTACCTGTCCTCATCCCCATCAATGGTAATGGGAATCCCAAACAAAGTGTTGACAACTGGTGCTCCTAGCGTCAGGCCCTCTGGAATGACAGACTTGCTAGTGTCTTTTCCCAGCATGCCAGTAGACTGAGGTAGGGCATCCGACTTCCTGCGGGTCTCCTCACTCTGTGGCACCCCTGACCGCGATGTCTGGGGCTGGCTCTGGCTCAGCACCCCACCTGCCAGGGCCTGACTTGGCATGGTTTGGGGGGCAATGGGGTTGCCAGATAGGATGCCAGGGATCATGGCTGTAGGGGCTGCCTGCCCAATGGGCTGCGTTGGCTGCTGCGGATGTCCACCCTGAAACAAGCCGACAAGCCCAGCAGCCCCTGCTCCACCTACTGATTGCTGAAGCGGGAGACCCTGAGCTGATGCTGTCTGTCCACTGGAAAGAGACCCTCCAGCAGGTCCTGACGAATCTCCCACATGGGACACTAGCCCCAGCATATGGACAGGGACACCAGCAGGGGTCATGACTGGCGAAGGGCCCTGGCTCAGGGGGGCTCCGATGGGGAGAGAAGCCACAGGAAGAGTGTGTGTCGTTGTGGAGGTGGTGCCTGGAGGCTGGGGTGCCACAGTCGACTGATGCTGCTGCTGTTGTCTGTAGTCCAGCTGGGTGGGGGGCATCACTGATGGGAGGTTATGGCTGGGGGGATGCTGCTGCTGCTGCTGCTGGGGGGAGTAAGGAAACTGCTGGGGCTGAGTGGAAGGAGGCATGCCAGGTGACTTCTGCATATGCATGGAGGTTGGTGGGCCTTGAGGCACACCATTAAGTCCAGGGGCAGCGAGGCTTTGAGAAGCCCCTCCAAAAGCCTGATGTGAGATCCCATAACTCTGCGCCTCACCTTGGGGTGCAGACACGTAGCCACTCTCTGATGCAGACTCTGAGTGTGTTGCCACTGAACCAACTGTGTCTTTGTCAACACTGTGATCCAGGGTGACCACATGCTTACTGCTATCCACAGTCCTACTGATAGAAGAACTTTCCGAATCTTTGTCATAGAACTCTGTGCACGTCCATCTGCCCCGTTTGAAAGGCTCTCCTGTACCATGATCTAGTTTAATGACCCTGAAACGTGAACTGCAGCTAGTTGTTGTTGAACTAGACGCAGCAGGGGGGGGCTGCGGAGTACTGTACTGACTGGCAACCGCTGTTGCTGACTGCGGGGTAGACGCCGCATACGTAGTCGCTGGCATATTCCCTCCTACAACATGCTTGTTGGCATGAGCAGCGCCAGTGCTTCGATAGGCAACACCCCCGTTAGGTGGACCTGACACTGAGGCTATATGCACATCCTGAGGTATATGAGACTTCATGGCAGAAGAACTTGCCTCTGTCTCTGACACGTTGTTCAGAGTTTCCTCCGATGAACTAATATCACACACCTCCGGGTCATAGTCGGCCCTGGACACGTCAAAGATTTCCGATGACACGTCTTCGGTCCTTGATTCGTCTGGGTCGTCCAGACTCTCAGTGTCGTCAGTGATGCTGCTAGCCGCCACCTGAGCCTGTGTCACACTTGTAATCTGAAAACAGCTTTTCTTCTTAGCCGGCATTTTAGACATTTTGAACACTATGATGTGACCCACTCTAACTCCGTCAGCAAGATGAAAGTGTGTCGAGGTTTGAGTCTAAACTCAGGAGCACAGTGTCGAAATATGGCAAAAGCTAGCTGGTTAGCTTAGCTGGCAAACTCTGTAACAAGTTCACAGTTGGTAACTGATAAAGTGACGATTGCACGTCATCTTCATGGCTCTCCACTCCTGTTGCATTTTACTGACTAAAAAGAAATGTTCGGACGTTTAAAAAACGGCGTCCCCGCTATCCAACCTGATACCAGCCTACCTCCCCAATACCAGACTCAGTGCAAGCTGTCTGTAAGAGTCGGCCTGTTCCGTAAAGTCGCTAACGTTGGTGTCCCGGCTCCGGAGTTGGCAGAAGGCCGCTGTCGCAGATAGAGCTAACCAGCTGCTATCGATAATACAGTCTGAGGCGGGCCCGTTCGTCACCTCAATCCTCTTCAAAAGCACTCTCCTACCTGGGAACTAGCATGTAAAACATCGTGGGGAAAAGTTCGCGTTCATCTCCGTCTCTTGACGAGAAAAGACCAACTTCAGGCGCAGATATCTACCGGAAAGGAAGTAAATTTAGCCTCCCTGTAGCACAGTCCGTCCCATCTACAGGCTGCTGTTGCTGATTTTCATAAGCTGAAGCTAACGGCGTTTCTCTTCCTCTCGCTCGACAAGATGGCTAGAACACGCAAAGTACTCTGGGAGCTGGCCGTACGTAGAAGGCGAATACGTACAAGAATACGAGTAGGTTACGCTGCAATTTTAGTAGGCAAGTTTATGTTTTTGAGATATCAGAATAGGCGCATAGCCTACATTGTCCTCCCATTTAATTCCCATTTGATTCCCATTTTGTTCTGAAAATATTGATTTAGTTATTGGTATTTATAGCTAGTATTATTTAAAACGTTTACAGTTTTTTCTCAGTCGCTTTGGTACATTTCTCAAATCATCCTGAGATTTGCGTGCATTTCTCAAAACTAGTAGGCTAAATCGACAAACACCATGGATTACCTGCAAAGTTTCTTGCTCAAAATCCTTAGTCCATCTCTCAAAACGAAATATTTGAGTCAATGAACATGTCAGTGCATCAGAATGACAAGTCCTTATGTCATTGTGTAGGCCTACGTATAATAAGTAAAGTAAGTAAAGTAAAGTTTATTTGTATAGCGCATTTTAACGTGCACAAGTGCAACCCAATGGCATGGTATAATGCATGTTGTCAGTAACAGTGTAGCCTACTCTGGAGGGATGATGTAAACTATGGCTACATTTTTTATGACAATTTTTGTAAATGGTATGTTTCACCCTCGTGTATGTGGAAGTTTGATTGACAATATTCACATTTACGCTTTACTGTTTTTTTTTTTTTACTGTAGGCTAATTTGTTGACAGACCCTGTCATTGTGATACAGAAAGGAAAAGACAGCACTGCATAGTACAAGGGGGGGGGGGGGGGGGGGGGGAGATGAAGTAGAAATTTGACCATAGGACAATCTCTTTAGGGAAACTGTATACGCAGTACTGTAGGAATTACAGTGAAGTCTTCCTAGGCCTACACCCCCTGGCGTTCCTCTTTGTGCCAAAATTCTCATACAGTATGACAACATGTTCAACCATTTTGCATGTAAAGACTTATGCCATGAGCTGATGCCTAAATGTTGTGGGGGTGAGACTATTCAGTAGGGAATTGTTCATAATAATTTGCATGGATGAACCAAAACATTTGCAACTTGCTCAAATAAATGAGAAACTGCTTATGTAAAATGTAAAAACTGTAAATAGGCATAGACTTGTTTGTAGTGAGGATGTAGTGAGGATGCCTGTGAGCTCTGCTATATGATTATGGTTATTGTATTCAGCAGACATTTATGTCCAAAGTGACATACAAATAACAACAATACAATAATTATATTTGACTGTATAGGCTACTATATAAAAGTTGGTAATACAATATTAAGGAGAATAGTGATAATAAACAGCCATGTCAATTCAATGGCCATGCAAATGAAACTAGCTAAATAATATAATATACAAACCATAATGCATAAGAACTGCTTAATAAACTAAGTGCATGCTGAATAAATAGGCCTTTAGACCCAAAACTATCACAGGAATGGAGAGCATGAGCAACTCATTCCACCAATAAGGAACCACGGCAAAGAGTCTTTTTTTTAAAAGATACATTTTTATTAACACCATTTGTATCATTCATATACAGAGTAAATTCTACAGTGTACAAGCAGTGTCAAATGGTGTACAAAACACAAATTACAAAACCCATCTCCCACCCCCCATCCTCTGCGGTCTCAAGGAAACAAAACAAAACAAACAGAAATCACACCTTGCCTAATCACTCTCCTCTAGTTATTGAGGTCATTAGGTCTGATATTTGTGCTGCTGCACTTTTCCATAGGTTAGTTGATGCTTTGGCTTTGTTAATCCTTGCTGTAGAAAGCTCAAGCCTCACTATGTCTAGAAAATACGCTAACCACTGTTGTATACAAAGCGGGTGAGGGGGGAGCCAGCGCTGAGCTATCATTTTCTTGGTTGCAGTTGAACCAGCGACGGAAAAGAGTCTTGAATCTGACCTAGTGTTTATAGCTGGGCTGTCAACACAACAGATGCTCATCAGAGGACTGCAGTGGGCAGTTGGGGATGTACATCTTGATCACTGAATTAAGATAGTGGTAGTATATAAATAGATACTAGTATGGAAATCGTTGAGTAAAAAATAGATTACTTTTGTGAGTCCATGGCTCCCTTGAGAAGGAGATGTAAGATCTCAGAGACCTAGTGAAAGATAAATAAATATAAATAAAAAACTATTACAGTTTTTAAAAAGAATGAAGAGGCCTACTCATTCCTTGACAAAAATGCATGTTTACTCATGTGCATTACGAGTGCGTTGCACCCCTGGATCACTCAATGTCTTGGACCTACTAAATACTGAATTTGGGTATGGTGAGAGCACCTTGGTCTAACAGGTTGGTTTTTTTACCAGTTTTTAATTATTATTATTATTACTATTATTATTATTATTATTATTATTATTATTATTATCATCATCATCATCATTATTATCATTAGGCCTATATCATTGAATATTGTTCTTGAGAGAAAAGTCTGTTTCAAGTTTCGGGAGGGAGGTACCCTATGTCCCTAGTTGTTCCACTTTAGAGCCTAAAATCCCATATTTCCATGTTTACTGCTTTTATAAATGGAATCTTGATCAAATTAATTTGGCCTTTTATCACCCCCTAATATCACCCCCTTCAAGCCAGCATTGAGTAGAAGCACCTTTGATCATAATCAGGAGCCTGCGTGGATATGTCTGAATTAGACGCTGCACATCTGTGAACATCTGGGCACTGTCATACAGGCAGAGCAAGGCTCCTTTCAGAGAGACTCAGATTAGAATTATGACCACGCTAAGCTCCCACTAGTGGGCAAACTGTGTTTAACAAAATATATTTTTGGCAGTCTGCACTTTAAGGGTGAGATGAGGAAAACAGTGTTTAAGAGCCAGGTTTTTTTTAAAACCCCAGGTGTTAATAATGTCACTGGGGCTGCTTTAAACCAAAATGTTCTGAATGGAGGAATTTTCCTATTTCAGGATACCCATAAATCAAACCAGATGTCAGGCTCCTCAAATGCAGACAAGTAAGAAATGTATAATGTATCTTTCACAAAAAAAGATTCCATATAAGTTGGTGCATTTGATAAGTACAGTGTATAAAGGTGCATTTTCCATCTTTTTTTTTTTTTTAACCCAAAACAGATCATCATCACAGATGATGAACAGATCATCAGTACATTTACAGTCAGACATGTTGAATGTGTGTATATATCATTGTTCATAACTTGGGGACTGTGTGCCTGTTGTTCTCTTTACTAGAATGCATATGTCTCAAATGCATCAATTCATAGCTTCCACTAGGGTGTGCTGAAGTTCAAATGTATAATGTTTTTAAACTTTTTTAGTTTTCTTATTAATACAATGTGTAGAGAGCATGCACCACAAATGATTTACTTCACTTAACTACTTGTTGCATCTTGTGGGTGCATATTTCTTCATAACAGATTAACAGATTAACTTTTTTATAAGCATTGTGGCCTTAGAGATCGTCCACTCATGGTGGAGTAAGTGAATATCTTACGCCTCTGCCAACCCCATATACGCAGAACATGCCACAGTGTGGAAGAGGAATTTTTGAGGGAAGTAGGTAAGACTCAAGAGCTGATTGCAAAATACATCCATCTTAGTTTAGTGTCTTGGTTAAACTCATTATTAGCAGCCAGGCAGCCACGATTGTTTTTGGACCATATTCTGCTGCTTGCTGCCCACTCAAGACAAAAATTAATTCCATGCCATGCCACAACCTGAATAGTACTGACCTGGCATCTGAACAGAAATACATTTGCAGTTGTTTATCTAAATTGTGCTGTTAATGCTATTAACTGTACATTAGGCTAAATCTCAGAATAGCCCATACTGAGTCTGTCGCATTGAGCCTATGGCAACCAAGCTTTTATGTTTGATTAGCTGTATACAATTATTTATGGTGGTGTGATATAAAAGGACATCAAAAAAAAAAACACTTCTTTTCCAGCAAGTGAGAGCCTTATTTTTTCACGTTGAGATGGTTTGAGGCAACTCAAGTACTGTTTGTTATGAGTGAGTAAACACATAGATTTTATGGGAAATGGTGACAGTTGGTGTGCACGGGTATAGTTCAGACTGAACCTTCCCAAAATGCACTGGACTTGTAAGTTGTCTAAACACCCTTTTTTGACAAGACGTGAGTCTGCTGATTCTAAAGTTATGTTGTTCCCCTGAGTTTGCTGTAATTTCTAGTAGGGTCAACCTGGCAAGGTTTCATGCTAAATTTAAGAGTGCAAACAATAATGTGGCAAGGTCTGCACTGCCTCTGCCAGTACAAACACCCAAGTCTAAAGAAAAGGGGAATTTTCTCGGAAAAAGGCTAAATTGAGACTTGTAATTGTCCATTGCACAAATATAAATTGTGTGTTTATCTGTAAAACAATAATTTAGTTAATGGCAGACGCATGTAATATTTATTAAAATTATTTTAGCTAAAGTAAGGGCTGTTATATACCATTTCCAAAAGCATGCCACAGAGAAATATATTATTATTATTATTATTATTATTATTATTTTTCAAATATCTTGGTCTTTGAGATAGACCCTTATATGGTTTACTTTCTCACCTCCTCACTCACCTTGTGGGGTGGTCCTAACACTGAGCTGGGCTATCATCTTCTGGTCTCTGCTCATTTCACCCTGCTTTGTGGACAATAGTCTGGGACCTTCTGGTCACCACAGGAAAAGATTCCAGTAATCCATCCAGTTCAGTGCTGTGTGTGGGCTATCAGTATCAGAGTATTTAGCCAAGCGGTCTCTGTGATTTAAGCAGGATTAGGTCCATGTTTGGTTAGCATAGAGTGAAAGGTCATGCGGTTATGAAGGGCAATGAGTGCTGTGTTATTCTTGACTCACTATCTGTATCGATGATTTCAGTATACCAAGGATGAATGGTGAAGCGAATATTATTTCAAGCAAGTTAGTTCATTGTCATGAACTCATAAAAGGATTTTAATTAGATGTATATGCTCAAGAGCCAGCTTGAATTCGTTGAATAGTTAAAAAGGTATAGAAAAAACATAAACTTGAGGAGTACACATGAGCGATGGCAGCCATATCTGTGGTGCATGATGTCTAGGCCTACTGATGTTTTTGACAGGTTGTTCTGAGGTCTGTCAGACTCTAACATTTTTTTACACGAGAACACAGACAGAAAGTGATGAATTCATGTCTTATTAGGCTAGTAAATCAATAATTTAGAATCTTAATCTGCCATTGTGAAAAACATGAATGAAGGATTTGTTCATACAGTATATGTCCATGATGACTGCTAATGCAGTTTTGTGTTATTCAGTTCATGAAATTTCAACGCAATGAGACAAAGAATTAGTGCGAGCAAGGTAGCCTAAAAGTGCAACATTCATGGTTTGAAGATGTTTTTAATGCACGAAAGAATAATTTGTAAACAAATTTGGTCAAATCTTATAGTCAGCACTGCACCTTTTCAACAAATACCCACCTTTAGCCATTATCTGAACAAGGTGGCCATAAAACATGTCTCTACATAATATTTTGCCCTGCAGTTTGCATGTAATTCACACTAGATGCAAATATCAGCATTCTTCAGCACCATATGCATGTTCACATTAGCCCAGCTTCAGGGAGAATGCGGTGCAAAAACAGCGTCATTTGAGGAGAAGCGCTCTGTTTGAATTTCACCATGTTTTTGAAGGCACACCTTAGGGCCAGACAGATTCAAGTTGAGAATCAAGTTGTCATATTAAAATCACAGAGTATAGATAAATAAATAATAATAAAAAAAATAGGCTACCAACAAACTTACAGTAATAATAAATGGTATACACAATCGTATAATTCATCATATCTTACAGTTATCTTAAAAAGAAGCAGACTGACTGATACAATGACCATGATAGGTGATGTTGGAGATGTTCAATGAGTGCAAAAGTCAACAGTGCAGGGATTGAACAGTGCAATAGCTTTGCTTATTACTATTATCAAAATGAAAATGAGCTTTACATTTTTTATGACATTGGACATTTTTATGATGTCATACAGTTGATGATAACATTCAAATGAGTTGACTGCCAGTCATACTGGAATTTGCAGTGGTCTCTTAGTTTTTTTATTATTATTATTTATTTGCACCCTGGTACAACTGTGAGCTGCGAAAGATGAAGACGGCTGGGCGTGTTCTTGAACGGCGGCTCAAGGCCTCTGGATTGACTGTTGACAAACAGGCATACAGGGAACACAGGAGGGAGTATGCTCACGCTCTGAGGGACGCACGGTCCAAGTTTTACTCCAACATTATCAACAACAGCCCAGGTGACTCTAAACAACTTTTTTCAACAATAAATCACCTTCTCAAGCCACCCTCATCCTCCCACTCTGAGGCCACTGAGGAGAGGTGCAACATGCACATTACTTTTTTCAAACAAAAAGTTAATAACATCCGCTCTCACCTCTCTGCCAATGCTGTCCTGCCCCTCCCAACTGCTGACCCACCGTTTGAGATTGTTCAGCCTCTCTGCTCTTTCTCTGATGCCACACAGGAGGAGGTGGAGCACATCATCAAAAAAATGAAGCTAACCACCTGTGCTCTGGACCCTTTCCCTTCAGCCCTGCTGAAAGCCAACATCTCTGCCGTCTCTCCACTCATCACCAGCATCATAAACCACTCTCTCATGGCTGGCCATATCCCTTCTGAATTAAAAACGGCTGTCATCAGACCTTTGCTGAAAAAACCCACACTGGATCCAGAAGTTCTCTCCAACTACAGGCCCATCTCCAATCTTCCATTCCTGTCAAAGGCTCTGGAAAAAACAGTTGCAGCACAACTTTTTGATCACCTCAAACACAACAACCTGTTTGAAAAGTTTCAGTCTGGTTTCCGTCCTGGCCATAGCACAGAAACAGCCCTGGTTAGGGTGACCAACGACCTCCTGATGACAGCAGATACTGGCTCCCCATCTCTGCTCATCCTTCTGGACCTAACAGCTGCTTTTGATACAGTAGACCACAACATCCTCCTCCATCGCCTGCAGTACACCATTGGACTCTCAGACAATGCCTACAACTGGTTCAACTCTTACCTGACCGGCAGAACCGAGCACGTCGCCCTGGGCAGGGCAAAATCACATACCCACAATGTCACCTGTGGTGTTCCTCAGGGTTCTGTGCTGGGCCCCACCCTCTTCACCGTCTATATGCTCCCCCTCGGCAATATCATTAGCAGACATGGAATAACTTTCCACTGTTATGCTGATGACACACAGCTCTACCTCAGGACAACCCCCACTTCATCTGCTCCCCTGCCAACATCCACACTGACCACATGTCTGGAGGAGATAGAGGCTTGGATGAAGCTAAACTTCCTTCAGTTGAACAGCTCTAAAACAGAAGCAATTCTAGTTGGCTCATCACATCAGCTCTGCTCTTCCACCATCACAAATATCACCTTCTCTGGACAAAACATCTCCCTGTCAACATCTGTCACCAACTTGGGTGTTAAAATGGACCCACAACTCACTTTTGACACCCACATCAAACATCTCTGCAAGACATCATTTTACCACCTCAAGAACATCGCCAAACTCCGTCCAACTCTCACCCTTGGCGATGCAGAGAAGCTCATCCACGCCTTTGTCTCCTCCAGGCTGGACTATTGCAATGCACTCCTCATTGGGATCTCTGGCAAAAACATCCAGAGACTTCAATACATCCAGAACAGTGCTGCCAGGATCCTGATGAGGGTGCGCAAGCAAGAACATATCACCCCCATTCTGAAAAGTCTTCACTGGCTCCCGGTTCATTTCAGAATAGAGTATAAGATCTCACTCCTCACCCACCAGTGCATATATGGACATGCTCCCCTCTACCTACAGGAACTCCTCACCCCCCAGACCTCCTCACGCCCCCTGCGGTCAACGAACATTAACACCCTCCAAATCCCCAGAACCAAGCTCCACAGGATGGGTGATAGAGCTTTCTCTGCTGCTGCTCCCAGGCTGTGGAACGCCCTCCCTGACCACCTGAGGGCCCCACAGACATTGAAAACTTTTTAAAAAACTTTGAAAACCCATCTTTTTAAAAAAGCTTTCTGTTAAATGTATTTTGTTGATGTGTGTGTGTGTGTGTGTGTGTGTGTGTTGTATGTGTGCGTTTGTGTGTGTGTATATTTATATACACGTGTGTGTGTGTGTGTGTGTGTGTGTGTGTGTGTGTGTGTGTGTGTGTGTGTGTGTGTGTGTGTGTGTGTGTGTGTGTGTGTGTGTGTGTGTGTGTGTGTGCGCGCGTGTATGTGTATGTATGTATGTATGTATTTAATCTATTTTAAATTGCATTATTTTATTTTTTTTATCTGTCTTTATCTGTTATCCATTTGCATTATAATTTTGTAGCACTTTGAGATTGTCCAAAATATAAAGTGCAATACAAATAAAATGTATTATTATTATTATTATCTCCGCCAAGGAGGTATATGTTTTCATCAGGGACCGGCCGGCGTCTGTCTGTCTGTCTGTCTGTCTGTCTGTCTGTCAGGGAAAGTCGGACATGACCCAAGGAAGAAACGATCAAATTTTGGGAGTGATCCGTAATTCCGTCGGGATTCCATCGGCGTTTATGTTTAGCTAAGTGGTGTAATGGCATGGTATGGCCACGTGGTGGCGATCTGAATAGTTTAGGTTCAAATATATGATAACCTAGGAAGAACAGTTGCAGGCGGAGGTCTGTGCTCTCTGAGTGTTTTCTAGTTTTAAATATGACCATCAACTCATTCGAATGTCACTCAGCAAAACCATTGGATGTCATCAAAAAAATGTGTCAGAATCAGAATCAGAATCAGCTTTATTGGCCAGGTTTGCGTAACAATTTGACTCCGGTTAATCTTTGCTCTCAAGTACTCAACAATAACATAAGATATGTATAAATAAAGGAATACAGTATGTACATTTACAAATAAATAGATGCTATGGGTGGCCTTGTTGTCCCTGCAAGGTATACCATGGCCGTGGACATCCCAACAGGCAGAGGCAAGACGCAGAATGTAATATACAATTGAAGAGAGAATGTGAATAGTGCAGTATTATGAGGTTTAAGATGAAATATAAATCTATAGTGCAAGGCAGTACAAAGCAAAAATGATGTATTAATAACAATATTGTAGATTGAAGTGTGAGGTAGCTGAGTAGAACAGGTTGATTCACTTTGTTCGGTGTAAGGGTGGTTGCTATTTCTGAGTGTAGCGTTTTTTTCTCCCCGGAGCTTTACATTATACCAAAATAAGGCTACAGAGCTGTTTCCTGGTATTGCCTCCCCTGCAAAGAGGTGGAGTGCACCATACTGTCCACTGTGCACACCTGGCATAGTTTGTCAAAGATGCAGTTACAGCCACTTGCCACAAGATGGCTCCCAGGCACATACATACAGTGGGGAGAATAGTATATGAACCCATGCTAGTGTGGAATATAAAATCATCTTTTAGAAATCGATCTTTTAATGCCTTAATTGAAAACCCTTTAAGTTTAACCTGTTTGATGCTCATTGAGCTCAATGCAATCAAACCAGCTAATAGGCTAACTGAAAAAAACACCATGCCAAATAGGTGGTGAAGGGTATAGGTGATGTGGGGCAATTGAGTACCTATTTGTATTTTTCACTCCAGAATGAAAAAAACTAGTCCCACTAGAGTAGCTATACACTCAAAAAAAAAAAAAAAAAAGCAAAAATGGGGACAGTATACTGGCTCCTCAGAGTGGTGCCTGAGAATAACCTTTTTCCAGTGCTTCAGAGAACTATCAAGGCAGCTTTTCATGTGATGTTATGGTTCACCACAAAGTTTTGACTCCATGTAATCATCAAGAGATTTAAAGAAGCATGTAAGCACCTTTATGTTTTTAGTGTAGATTATAACTCCCGTTTAACGAGAGTCTTGAGGTCATAAGTGTGTGAGCTCTCGGATACGACCCATTCTTGATGCATAGCTTATTGGGTACAAAAAGCATGTTTCTCCAGTCACACTTCTGGAAGGGTACTAACGACCATAAGAACCACAGCAATGTTTTGAAATCAGTCATGTGTGTCACCTTCCTCATATGATAACCAACATTCTAGAAAAATCTGGATGCATGTCAGAGGACACGTCATGCTTGAGTTTTACAGCCCTGGCAAGCCCTCACACACGTCAGTGGAGGGTGGGGCTCCAGTGTCTTCTCACATGAATTGCTGCTATTCAGTCTTTTAAACAGAAAAAGACACTATGCTAAATAAAAACCTGATTCTTCCTCCTGCAGGGGTGATGTGGGAGTTTTGCTCATCTGAAAGTCTGAAAATCAGAGAAAAGACAAATACATTGCCTGCTGCCATATTTACATTGTGCGTAAATATAGGCCACACATAGGGTACACTGTTCATCGACACCCCTTCATGCCCTTTGCACTTCATTAACTTAGACACATGCAGACTGTGAATATAAACACACAGAAAGGAATGATATCAGTCACTAAGCCATTCCCACTTCTGATCACTTAAGTGCACATATCACAGTCTAGTCACTCACTCTTTATTCACTCATAACTCACCAGGAGGACACACTGGTGGCACTCCTCAGAATACACACAGATGAATGGCTGATTCAGTGTGTTGCTGTGAAGGCGGGGAAATGGGTGCAGCTGTTGTATGTGGTTGGAAACTGTAAGAACTGAGGGATAAATCTTTGCTTCCCAGATGTCCAACATTTATCATCTTGTATTCACCACATGTCTCAGTTTGTGTGTAAACTGCCACTGTGATGACCTTTGGTCTTCTCCATATAGCTACATGATTTGCCCATTCAAGAGCATACGTAATGGAATGCATTAATGAGATATGGTTGTATGGCAATGCATAAGAGAGCAAATGTGATTCCATGTTTAATTACAGGATTAATAGGGACACTTTTGAAACCAGTCTAATCAACATAGGAAAACATGAAAAAAGAGAAAGAATTATCCACGACCAAGGCACCCCACAAGTTTAAAATGTCTTTAATACAAACTAGACATGTCCAACAAGGACCTAAAAATGCCCACACGTAGCGGCTAGGACTGAGCACGCCACTGACTCTGAATATTTATAGGAAAACATGATTTGAAACAACATATTGTCTCCTTGTGTAAAGCAAGCGTGAAGTTAGAACTTAAATTAAGCTCTGCTAAGGCCAAGCAGACCTTTATTCTACTTCCCTAAAAATGCCAGGTTTTGACCACTGCCAATTGGAGGTTGTTTCAATATTTCTCCTTGTTTCTTGGCTGTGGTGTTTTTATTGTTAGCAGGACTGTGCAAACACTACTGAATGGATTTTGCACATAACTTGATGGAGGTAACGTTGAATAAATTGGATTGTAAATTATATATTCACCCTCGGTACTAGTATAGGCTACAGCCCAATCACAAGCGACAGCCCTTCCAGATTGCATGGATTACCAAATTAGCTCCAGATTTCACACTGCGAGGGATGGGAGCAGGAGGGAGACCCTACCCAGACACAGCAAGATCTGTGTAATCTCCCTCCCCCTTGATGATTTAGGCTTTCTTAGGCACATTCAACAGTATTCCATAGTGAAACAATGTTTTTTGTCATAAACATAGGCCTAGATTTTTTTCTATATAAGTCTACTGAGAATCACTTATTGAAAGGAAAGGGGACACATTATGGCTTGGGTCTTGATCCTGATTCACGCTCCTCTCTGACCCATCTCAGAAGGCTTGATTTAAGACCCAATAATAACCCTGACCCATACTTAGACGTGGAAATCAAAATGGCCAATATAGCTTAGACCTGATTATCATCCATTATTCAGGTCCTTGATTTGTAATAATTCGTTTCTTTTGTAGACCTAGTCAGCTTTCGGTTATGGGTTTAAAATATATCCATGATTTTGCAGCGTGGGCTACATGACAAAATGTCAGCCTAAAGGAACTAACTGGTAAATTAGAGAACTTCTTAACATTGCAACAGAAGTGCATCAAGTCGAATATTAACAACCTCAACAAGTCATTAGTTTGTGCATTGATGTTAACATTAAGACGGTGCTAGGTATGTCCTCAAATACTTAGCTGGAAGTCCGATAGAAACGGACGGAGATACACAACAAAATAGAGTGCAAAAAAACTAGAAGAAAGACGCACAATAGAGCAATAACTACCCCTACCAAAACAACTAGATCTAACATTTATTCCTCCGCCTATGACTGTGATTCGCTACAAATTTTAGCCTTAGAACGACTGCGCGGAGTGATTTCATAGGGACTACACCCAGTCGCTGCCTGATTGCGGTGGCTTCTTTTGCAGCCCAAACTCAGATTATAGCAGGGACGCGGCGGAGCCGGGGTGCTGTTAGAGACATAACAGCCGGCAATTTATACAATCTTTTCGAGCAACAGCTTTGCCAGAGAGTTTTTGTCTCTCTTTTAAGAATAATTCTGTATTTGAACTAATACGCAAGCATGAGCTGGCAATCCTACGTGGACAACCTAATGGCCGATGGCAGCTGCCAGGACGCCGCCATTGTTGGGTACGCTGACGCTAAATACGTCTGGGCATCACACCCCAACGGTGAATTCGCCAACATAACGGTAAGAATATTTCCAACAATTGAAACATTGCAGATATTCGTTGTTAGCTGTTATGAGCGTAAGCGTGTCAGTTCATTGACGTCTGGAATACCATTTGGCTAGGCCTGTTCTAACGGGAAAGCCCCAGTCACAATTTAGTTAACAGTAGCTAAAGCTAACTTGCTATCGTGCTAACCGTAGCCAACACATGGTCTTTCGTTGGACGTTGAATGCAGAGGTAGGAGATACCTGGTGAAAATCAGGTTTAGTAATGTAACAGTTGTCGGTGTGATCCTTTATCCAGAAAATGCAGTGTTGATTATGTACAGCACCATCTTCCCTTGCTTGTCGATTAGCCAGACAGTGTTGATTAAATTAATTTGGAACGTATAGCCTTAAGGTAATTAGCCAATATAGTGTAATGTTTCAGCGTGGCAAATTACGACGACCAACAACCAGTCCATCCATCCGACCAGTGCTTTATAATCCAGCAGTGATTTTATTTCCAAGTCACGGTTTGCAGTCTAAGTAATGTTATTGCTAGCTAACGTTAGAGCGCTAACAACCGAATATCTACCGGGAATGCTTTGCGGGTTAGTTTCGAGGGAGGGGTGAGTAAACGGCAAGATTCGAAAAAAATCATTAGCTTGCTACTTCAGGTTATGGGCGTACTCGTGTCTCTCAGAAGGGTTCTATCTGTAGGCTACGTTAAGTTCGTAGTTGGCTTGAAGAATGTGTGCCTCGTTGACGCCATAGACAGTAAAAGACGCCCCCCCGCTCCTATCCCAAGATGGCGCCTCCACTCCCTATTTTATTCATTCTAATGTTAGCCATGCGTTAGGTGTCTGTGCTTTCTATATTTGTAATTATGTTGGTAGAACTCTCAGTGTTATCTACTCGAAATCAGATTAGGTACGCTGCTTCGTGCAGTAAGTGATTGAAATAACCCTTTTCACTAGTTTGTGTCGACTGGGTTTACAGGCGTTAATGTATAGTTAGCAAGCTAGCCATATTGAATGACTTATGTTGGCCAGCTAGCTGGCGAGGATTAAGTCGAGTGATGTCCAACTTTTCTTGCGTCCAGTTAGTTAATAAGTCCAACTTGCTTGCTCTTTACAAATCTTTTCGAAATGACATTCAATGAAAGGCAGGCACGACCAACTCGGACTAAGTTTCTTAACGTCGTTTTTTAAATAAAGGAAACATTAAGGTTTATTTAAATAATTTAGCTAACTTTGTTCGCCACCAGTCCCCGTCCTTTAACGTTAACTGTTGTTAGTGCTCAACATGCATACAAATGCTACAAGCGTACATTAGCCAACTTTATCTTGCCAGGAATGCATAGCAAGCTTGAAAAAGGAAGCACAATTCCAAGGATTTAATAATTTCACACTACCTCAGAGAGCTATTGATTATGATTGATAGTAGGGCAGTATACGTTACAGGGGCATGGGTTTGACTTTACAAGAACTGAAGTTTGTGACAGGATTGAGATGTTGGCTAAGCACAAACAAAAACTTACCAAGCATTTTCAAACATTGGTCCTGTAATAGGCAACCCCAAATTATCCATAATCAAATGGGTGGATGCAATATTCTCACTTTAAACTTAATTTAATTGTACGTTGTTTGCAAAACTGCTAGTTTTATTTCATTTCATTTTTATGGATACGCTTATCTCCTGCAGGTCAGTGTCTGGGATTTATAGCAACTCTAGGAATAAACAAGTTGCAGTGCCTATATGTAGAGGGCTAATTGCAGAGGCATGATTCTAACTAAATGATGAGGTCTGAGTTTTATGCCATGTCAAGGTGCACAGGAGCTGAACATTAATCTACTTTCCAACTAAGAAAACATGAATTAATTCACATGTTTGGCAATGATGCCATATTTTAGTCCCATTTGTTCACATCACTTTCTTGTGTGTTAATTTTACCCCTTCACCGAAGAAAGGTTGCTATTCAAGAGTTCAGGGATTTTTGCTACTTATTTTTGCAATGTTTCCACTCTGATTTTTTGGTTAGCCCACAGAAATCGACATCCTCGTAGGCAAAGACAGAGAGGGGTTCTTCACCAATGGTATGACATTAGGAAACAAGAAGTGCTCCGTCATCAGGGACAGCCTCAACATAGATGGGGACTGGACAATGGACATCAGGACGAAGAGTCAAGGAGGAGAGCCAACATACAATGTTTCTGTAGGCAAAGCGGGCAAAGGTAAGATTCCCTCTCCTTTATGTTCTCGATTATGAATGAGTTTTGTGGTGTTTTTTTTGGTGAGGATTGAATTTGATATGCAAAAGCATATTATATATTTGTTGTAGTTGGACCGATAGATAGTGGGTGTGCATGTATACATATAGCTATTCACCTTTCCTCAATATATTTCATTAAAGCTTCAGAATGTAATATTGAAGCTTTGTATATGAAGGTACTGACTTTAATTGTTTGTAGAGGGACACCGAAATAATGAAATGTAAAGAATTACATTGTCACTTGTCTTTCACTCATGATTCATAAGTTTTGTGGTAATCAAATGTGTTCGTCAGTTTAGCCTACCCCGTCAGTGCAATTCTGATAGATAAGTTTAGGAACAGAATACACACTTAACCCTAAAAGTTTTGTTCTGTACTGCCTAATTCCATGGATGTGATGACCAAATTGACAACTTCAGCTGGATTTTACTATAACAAATTTAATGTGTGAGCAGCCTAAAGACAAATTCAGCCGCTTTTCAGTTTACCTGTATGGTCCTCATTCTCAGACACATTCACCTTCAAATTCAGCAACTTCTCAACTTATCTCCTGGCAGTTTTAAGATTTTTTTCTTTTTCCAGAGGTTGAATGAACAGGTAGCCCATTTGCTTTGGTCCTCACCCCCACTGACCTGCATGTTCACATTTATGTTCTTCAATAAAGCAACTTTCCAATTTTCTCGCCTTTTCTCCTTGGTGTTATCCCACCCTGATGTAAACAAATTTATTCACCATTTTCCTGGGTGTTTCCCTACCCTAACTCTTGACACCTTGTCTTTCTGCACCTTCACATATGTGTTGAGGAGAGGTACTGCATACTGCTCACAGCTTGTACAGGACAAGGAAGGGTTTTAGCTTCAGTGTTAATGCATCACTTTCTCAATCAGCTTGTAAAGCCTGACCCACTGTGGACTGACTAACTTATTTCTCTCTATTGGTCGGATTACATATTTTTGATTAGTTTGACACAATGATTAGTGAGACATTTCTGAAGTTCTATGAATGTTATAATTCATGTTAATTACACATTTCCTCAAGCTCACAGAAAGCTTCCCTTCCTTGTCCTCAAGAAAGATGATCATACCTTTGCTGTATTCAGTAATTCTGTTCAGCAATGATAAGTCATGCCAATATATTTATTTATTTATTTATTTCCCTTGCTGTAATTAACTAGAAGGGCATGCACTGTGTGTTTCGACTACTTGCATGTTGTGTTTGGTGTGAGCCTCTAGTTCCTTTTGAAAACTTGCCTTTTTTCCTGGATTCTTGAATACTTTTCTAACTTACTCATTTCCCCCTAAACTTACATTTTCTGTCTCTTTTCTTTCAGTCTTGGTTCTTGTAATGGGAAAAGAAGGGGTCCATGGAGGTGGACTGAATAAGAAGGCATTTACAATGGCAAAATACTTACGGGATTCAGGGTTTTAGTTTAGTCTTGATATGTTCAGTAACAAAGTTAGGAGAGGTGGATAAGAAAGAAAAAAAAAACTAAAAAGAAAAAAAAATTGAATAAGGAAAAAATGAAAAAGTTTGAAAATGTAAATGCTGTCAAGGTTTCCCCTTTCAAAACTAGTCACATCTTAAGTCTTGGCGGTATTACTAACAGTGAAGGGCAATGTGGTGTAACTGTTCTCATGTCAACAAATGCACCCATTAGTAGGGAAATTGTTTATTTTTGTCTCCATCCCTCCCTCCCTCCCTCAAAAGTTCATTGTTTTTGTTCTTGTGTTCTCTTGTGTACTCCAGCATTGGTTTTAGTCATGGGAAAGGAGGGTATCCATGGAGGGCAACTCAACAAGAAAGCGTATACCATGGCTGACTACCTGCGGAAGTCTGGATATTAAAGCGTTCTCTTCCCATCCACCTTAGCAACTCATTATCACAACCTTGTTGCGTTTTGACACTACTTCCTGTTGTAGTTCATAGTTGCTTCTTTTCCCCACCAATTTTGTTCCCCTTTTGTTTTTTACTCTTTTTTTTTATTTTTTATTTTATTATTGGTATTATTTTTTTTTGTTGCCCCAATCCTCCATCCCCCTGGTTCAACACTACCCCTTCATGTTCATACATTAACACTGTGTACCCTCTCTCACTCTACACTACTGCTGCACCAAGATTGAGAGGCATGTTAACAGGACATTGACAACATATGTACTTTATATAGGAAATTAGAAAATGTGTAACTTAGCCATTACTTAATGTATGACGACTTAGCAAAAGAAACTGCAATACCCCTGAAATTCAACTGACATTTTGTTCAGTATGCCCACGCCTGGTAGTTCAGTCAATCTAATGCCTTTTTTGAGCACTTGAGCAGTTACAATGAAAAGAAGGAACAGCTCACGTGGTCTTCTGCTCTCAAGTTTCTCTGGGAGGGGAAAACTGCATGCATATCTTCTGAACCTACTGAACTGCCTTTATAACAGTTTTGCCCATATACCATGTTTTTGTTTGTTCTAGTTGTCCCTTACTCTAGTTCCTTAATCATCCACCCTCACCATGCCTTCCACATTCTTTTTACAACACTATTTTTCCATTATAGGTGACACTCCAACCCTTAAGAGGCTTATCCTTGATCACTACAAAGCATTGATATTATCTAACAGCCCTTTACCCTCTGTGATACTACCTTGTATGATTTTTTTTTGGGGGGGTGGGGTGGGCGGGAGGGGGTGGAGTTGTTCCTGGGATGCAGTCTGTTGAGCTATTGGTCTGGCATTTTTTGGTTCCCCTCTGGGTGTAAATGGCAAAGCGTTGCGCTGAGATGCAGGTAGAAATTTCCTCAACAACCCTCTTCAGCACATCCCTGATGACCTAGATCTCATGGACATTCCATCATTACAATAGCTCAGGCACTTATCTATTGTTTGCCAGCTCCTGTAATATATATATATATTTTTTTTTTCTTGAATTTTATTTTTAAAGCTGCCGTTCTGGACAGTAGGTTTGCCCCAGCATATAACCATCTGGATTGCGTCCAGTTTGAATTTCATTTTTCATAGGACCAAGTTTTAGTTGCAGCTCGGGTTTGACACATTTGCTCTAAATTGTTGTGGAGGAAGACACGCTAGACCCCACCATCATTTTGACTCGAGAAAGCACCATCATAAAGACCACTGGTATGCTGTGGATGGCCCTGTAATAGAAAACAAGTGGCAGTCTCCTCATTTGTCAATTTTTCAGAACAGAGTTTTTTTTTTTTTTTTTAGTATTATTATTAATTACTGCATTTGTAAACCCATGCTGTGTAAAAAAGAAACAAAAAAACTGTGGAATAAATTGCCTTCTAAAGTCATGAACTAAAGATGTGGTATCACCCTGTCTGTCCTTGCTCGGTACTAAATGTCATGTCCAAATGAAGACCCTTATTAAAAATGATGGAAAAAGTAGAATGACACTCATTGAATGGGAGATGGGTTATTGGTTGGAATAAGCATTTTTGGTTGTCTTGTTGACATTTAAACACAAAAGACAAAAACATTTACTGTGTAATCTGTGCCATAATCTCAAGATCTGTTGCTATTGTGGAGCTGGTTTTAGGTCTAGTCCAGAGAAAGGAGTCGTCTTAGCACTTGGTTAAGAATGTTTTAGCAGAAATCTAGAATGTTCAGGCCTTGTGAAGTTCTGTGTACAGATTGAAGGAGAAAAAGAAAACAAAGTAGTGCTTGTGTGCTGATATTCTTCAGTTGATTTTCTTTTCCCTGCACCCTTTCTTCCTACTTGGATACAATCTAACATGTCCAGATGTCTGTCATATGCATAAACCAAGAAATGCCATAAAATTGATTTTCACGTTGTTTACAGACAGATCAAATAAATTTATTCCAACCAGATCTATTGTCTTTTTTTACTTTGATGTAGTGTATACACAGTGGCTACAACAATTGAAATATTGAATATTTGGGCATTTTGTTTTGGAATTTGGACTTTCTAAGAACACATGACAGTCAGTGCACATATTAAAATGTGAAAAGTATTGTGAGAAGTTTAAACTTTGTGTAGCGCTACAGCCTTTGAAAGCTGTGGATTAGAATGGGAGAAAGGAGGAGAAATAACAGGAACACTCCTGATTAAAACACTGCAGCTGTGAGAAAAGTCAGGAGTGGGATGCCCTTTCACAACCTCATGTCTGACACAAGAATTCAGACTTACCCAAAGTTACCCAAATACTATATTGTAGCTGTATAGAACCAAGCAGTAGATGTGATTGATACCCATGTGTGTGCATTGCACATTAAAGCTATGTATAAAGGCTTAACACTTGTGTACTGATGTAAAGATACACACTAGGATTCTGGCAAAAGATTGGGATTAAATGCCAATCAAATGAAAACCTTGTCTCCTGTGCCCTCAAGCAATATGTTTTATGAGTTATGTACCTCATGACTCGTGGACATTTCGCATTAACAACCTGGGCTGTCTCTAGATTCTTAGAACACATTGAATGGGCAGATGGAAGACCCCGATTCATTTAATTTGACAAAAGATTGGATTAGAACTGCAAATTGCCTTTTGTTCAACAAATGTAAAAGTGACACATTGGCAGCTTTTTATGAGACAAACAACATAAATATATAAAACAAAACTTAGCTGTTTTTTGAACATTTTTTTTTAATTCATGAAGTGAAATGAAATGAATTTTGAATACAGACAAAGTGTGAGCATAACCAGACAATTTTAATGCTTACACAACTCATAGAAGGCAACCATACTTATTCAACATGTACTGTAACAGTTCAAGTCATGTTAGCAAGAGAAAAAAAATAAAATAAACTTCACCGGTAGTACTTAATTACTACTTACAGTATTAAATGATATGAAGTGAACAAAATACATGGTAATCTCTCTGTATGACACTTTCCTCAATAATTCAGAGAGAGCTGTCCCTTTGAGTTAGGTGACTTCCTAAAATCCAGACTGTGGGTGCCTACTCTGAAATGTAAGTATAGTTCAAGCAAGTTTTTTTTTCTAGCCCTCCAGGTCAGACAATCCCAGAGGCTTCCTGTGAAGACACAGAAAACATAGCCCCAACCATTTTGCTTTCTTTCTCTAGTCGGATACATATCCAAGACCAGTTTGGCTTAATTTTTTTCTTTGATGTCGACGAACCTTTAGCACTTGCATTAAAAGCAGATTACATTCCCATAGAAGAGTCTTAATACTCAATCTCTGTTAAGAAATGTATTGACAAAAAAGTCCCCAATGTCATTTTCTTTTCAGGAGGGAAAAATATTTAAATTTTACAAAAGGGAGCTGCATAGTAATTTTGATTAGGAGCATTCTATACAGCAAGTGTATGTACAATATTGAAGAACCGACCCTCCCAATCCACCTCATTCTAATTCTCCAACAGTAACTGCTGAAGAAACATATATAACAAGCTAGGAAGTAAAATCAATGTTTGTTCTGTTTAAATGATGTAGTTGGTGTGGTGAGCTACACATTACACAGTATATATATACAAAAAGCGCTTTCAACACACACAGCCACAAACTCACTCATTCCTTAGCGTATGACAAACATATTTCCTTTGAACTTTTGAATTCCTCAAACCTATTCACAGTGAGAAATGACCCCCAGCCAACTAGTCACCTACTCCACAAAATACAGTACACCAGCCCCTCTTTATCCATGCCATAGCCTTCCTCCTGCCCTTTGAATGTTTTGTTTTTTACATAGCAACCATGATGAAAAAGTGTGAGTTTTGTGATCTGTGCATTTTACTGAGAAAAGGGAGACCAAAAATAAAGAGGGGTAGGAATCACACAGATACACACTCACACACACACACACACATTCTTAATGTAGAGCCCGCTGATAGAACCCCTGAATGAGTGGGGGACTGACTGGGGGAACGAATGGGGTGCAATGTGTTGAGGGAGGGAGGGAGTTGTTAGAGCTCTCACGCCATCGCCTCCTCGTCCTCGTCCTTGTTGGGCCGCGACTGCTGCAGCTGCACCACCACGGTCTCCACGGTGACCTCCTCGGGCTCGCTCTCGTCGCTGGTGTCCATGTCGTCGTCGTCGTCGTCCTCGTAGTCAGAGGACTCGTGGCCGTGCGCGGAGGGCGAGCCGCTCATGGTGCCGAAGGAGTGGGCGCTGGTGGAGGCCAGCGAGCGCAGCAGCGGCGTGCTCTCCGACGCGTCCTCGTTCTCCTCGCGGCTGCTCTCGCCCGAGTCCGACTCGGAGTCCGACTCCCCCTGCGACGGAACCACCTTCTGTTTGCACACTGGGCATGTCTTTTTGGTCTTGGTCAGCCAGGGGTCCACACACTTGCAGTGGTACGCTGAGGAGGGTGAGAAAGAGAGTGGAAAGTGAGTGCGAAGTCAGAGATGATCTGATGTGAGGAATTCATTTGTGCTCAGAATCAAATTGTGGCCTCAGTAGACCGGTTCCTTTAGTTTAGTAGTACTGAACAAATCATTACATTGTCACATATTTTAATGTATTTACAGTGCTTCAATAAATATGTAATTTCAGGAGGTTTAGAAGATATGTATCCTTCTAATGCTTACAGGAAGACTGGTGGATCTGCTATTGAATGTGTAATGAATGCAAATCCTGCTCATTATTTTTAAATATAGGGTTTAAATCTTAATACACTTTGGTGGTGGGATTGAGGGGACTTAATTTTGGTGGCCCTCTGTAAGTCTTTTGAGATCCACTTAAGCGGTCTCAGCCGAAGAAGTATATACATTTCAATTTCATGTTTATTAGCGTGCATATTAGCTTAGCTTTTCACCCTCTTAGGGTGTGTGACTTGTGCTTCAGGAACAGCTGACTTGTCCGCATCAGTCTTTAGAGCAGACTACACTCGGCACAGAGGTGGTGTTGCCCTCCTCTCTGTTTTAACACGAGTGGGGCTGTGCTCTTCACTGAGCTCTGTGAGAATGGGACGGGACAGGTCAGGGGAGTGGAGTGGAGGTCGGCGCTGACGTTTGACATGCAGTGTGTCTGGCCCTGCCAGTGAGGGGGGGTGGGGGGGGTGGGGGGGTAAGGGATGTCTCTGATCAGAGGAGATGGGAGCGCTTCCAGAGCTGCCTCCAGCCCAGCCTACCTCTGGTGCTGCTTCCACAGAGAGAGTGCACACAAGCTGACAGCTGCAGGCAAATTAGGCAGGAGAGAGAGAGAGAGAGAGAGAGAGAGAGAGAGAGAGAGAGAGAGAGAGAGAGAGGATAATGGTAGAACCCTGTGGAGAGGTGCAGGGCAAAGAACAGAAGGAGGAGAGAGGGGAGTGACAGCAAGAAGAAAGGTGGAGAGCTGCAGCACAGACGCATCTCACCGTGTGAGCAGGGCAGGACCCGGAGCTTCTCGCCTTCCTCGTACTCGTCCAGACAGATGGCACACACGTCATACGCATCACCTGAGCCAAACACAGCAACAACAAAAACAACAAACATAAACAACACAAACAACAGCAGAGAGAAAATAGAACAGGTAAAAGGCACGCAGCAAAGCTCTCCCCCGAGGCAGGGCCTCGCTCATCGCCAACCCTCCACTTCCTGAGCCGCCTCACTTTCTGCAGACCTAGGCAAGTCATATGAGACTTTTTAGAACAACATGTACTGGATGTGAACATACAGAGAAAGCACAGTGAGGCCCTTCTCCATGAGCACTACTCACAGGGAGAAAGATAGAGAAATAATTCACCATACTAGACCACCCCACCCCCCACTCCCGTTGCGTTCTCTCTTAATGCAGCTGCTTCTTCCTATATAGAAAACATGGAAATGAGTCATACCGCTCACTCACTCGGGGCTGAGCAACACGAGGAGGACGATCTTGTGATCTGGGGGAAAAGGCCAGCAGTGGTGAGCTGATCTAAACTAAGCTAAGCTAAGCTAAGCTAGACGGATCCCTGGAGTTGCACATTTTTGAGCCTGGCTGGTGAATGGGACCAGGCAGGCCTGTTTCCTTTTAAAGTCTCCGTCCTCTCCTGGGCTCTTTGTTGAACACCGGAAGGGAAAAGAGGGGAAAAAAAGAGGAAGGAGAGAGAGAGAGAGGGAGGAAAACAACTTGCTAAAAGCCGAGGAATTCCACTCGCTCTCTCATTCCACAGCTCACTCCCCTCTGAATTCCAGACTTTTTTTTTTTGTTTCTTTCTCTCTCCTGCCCCTTTTCCTGGCTGTGGAGGAGAGAGAGAGGGAGGGAGGGAGGAGGTGTGCTGATGCCGAGGACTGTTTATGTAAGTTATAAATGAACATGTTTTCCCCTCCTTGCAGCAGAATGCCAAGGCTGCGTCTGACCGTATATGGCCAAAGAATAATTGTGACTTCGCCAGTACGTCAGTGATTCAGCTACGTCCTGCCCTTGGAACGGAACCCTTGTGTGTGTGTGTGTGTGTGTGTGTGTGTGTGTGTGTGTGTGTGTGTGTGTGTGTGTGTGTGTGTGTGTGTGTGTGTGTGTGTGTGTGTGTGTGTGTGTGTGTGTGTGTGTGTTTGTGCCTTCATATGGCCTATGATTTAGAGCAGGAGTTTGCAGGAGCACAGGTCCAGCCCAGAGGAAGAGGAAATAGGAGTCAGCTGGTCAGAAGGAAGTGGATTGCTGAGGTGACGAAGGAAATTTAAATCCAACACTACTTACAGTAGACATGGAGTTTAAACCAAACACGTAGTTTGATTACCTTTCAAATAAGTGTTGCATTAACTGACAAGCACCAAATATGGCTAGTGAGACCAAGAGGTCTTAATACGTCCTTCCTTCCCATGATCATATATCAATCAAAATGAATTTATAGTTGAAGATAGCTAGTTGCTTATTAAATGAAAACATACCTCAAAAGTGGCAAATAGCTGCATGCTGTTGCTTTAATAAACTGATTGGGTTCCAAGTCTTGCCTTAAAAATGGGAGAAAATGCTGCCAACTTGTACTTTTGGTGAAATTTAAGGATTAGAGTTGAGTAGAACTCCAACCGAAACATGACTTTCTCACGGAAAGGGATTAAAAAGTTGCTTCAGATCAAAGTGCCTTGAGCCATCGTTCCGTCTTCCTGGAACATTTGCCTGCACAGGTTAACAACGTTAAGGGTTGTTTACCGTGGCCTCATCACATGCCAGCACACACGCGCGCACGCACACACACACACACACACACACACACACACACACACACACACACACACACACACACACACACACACACACACGTAAAGATTCACAAGTTCCAACACTCTGGTGTTCATTTCTACATTATGAATAAGGGTCACATGCCATCGTGGCTACAAGTAACTGATGTATTTGTTTCAAGGATAAGGGTGTGTTGTAAGATAAACATGCCAAATTCATCTTCATTTTTTAAAAGGGAAACAGCACTAGAGAGCAGATTAAACCCGAATTCCAAGACTGGTGAAGCATAAAGTAAAAACTTTCAGACAGTTTCAGTCTCAGACCACATGACCGATTCCCCCTTAACACTAGAAGCGCCAAGCGCCGGTCATTTGACCGCTGACGCGTATTCCTAGAAGCGCCGTGGGGGTTTGACCTAGATATACCTAGAACTGCCGGGCTGCGGTCATTTGACCGCAGCGATTACAAAAAAAAAAAAATCTTTTCACTCGATTAAATTCCAGGACCCTACGTTCACGACTTTTCCTAAATACGCGTGTTTTGTCACCCAGAATTTTTACATGATCAAAAGCACACCGGTACAAGCTAGTTTAGAGCTATTTTGCGCTCACTTATGTGACAACACTATGTTGTCTCGCGTTCGGCCATTTTTGTTCAGGCTGCTATTCTCTTTTCTCACAGCAGATGTCGCAAGGATTTCCTGTCAGTCGGGCATGAGAATAATATTTTACCATAAAACATATCGTTTATATATGTGCAACATGTATTATATATGTGCTTTATTTTAATAACTATTTTTCATTTACATGGCATAGTCTCTGGAGGCGATTTACAGTGGTAAAATGCGAGTTTGTTTTGAAAACGTTGCGACAGGCCTACATGTGTAATTTTCGTCGTAGCCTATTTATGTACGTAGGGCGCGTATGCCTACGTACATTCATAGTTGTACATCTTATCTTCTATTTGTAGGCTATCTTTTAAAGCTCAGACTAATGTATAAGCATTTTCTTACATATTTGCTGGACTGACTGAGTTACGTCAAGTCAAGGACCTATCCTAACGCACTTGTTGTATAATGTCAATTGGCGCAGCGTTAACACTCCTGTCTGCAACGCTGGAGACCCGTGTTCACATCTCGGCAGGAGACTAGTGCAAAATCTTATATCGATAGAATTTACTGACCGTTTTTCAACGTCGATGAACAATTATTTTTTGTTAATGGTTTTTAATAACAACCTATCTGAAATAAACGGATGAATCGCAATATGTTTAGGCCTACCATTAACGAAAAATAATTTCGCCAGCCAATCATTTTCTGCCGCCAACTGACAAACTTTGACAAAGCCAGTTAGACTTTTTGCATCTAAAAATAATTATATCATAGTGACACGCGAAAAAATAAACGATAGCCTAGAAACTAGGCCTACATGAGATTTTCCCACTAGACACACCACATCAGTATTGTGCTCGTTGCTACGACACACAGGACTCCCAGTGAGTTGACGACCAATGAAAATGACATGGGGAAAAGCAGCAAACAAAGTAGCCTGATTTTGATCTCACCTTACATAGGCTACTTTCCTAATTCCTACGTAGGGCTACTCAGACTTTTGTTAAATCGTCAGGGCCCGGTTGCACAAACACCAAAACCAAAGATTGATGATATGAACCAAATATTCTGGAACAGATGGATTTACAGCATTGAACGTGATAGGCTATTAGCTAGCCTACTGATGCGACTTCCACCGTTTCCTTTCCAGAGATTGCTGCGCTGTTCACAACGCAATGAACGCATGCAGTCTACATTGAAGTGAAACGTGCAGAACGTTGTCCAAAACAATACAATAACATTGTGTGTTGATATCTAATACAATATACACAGACATGAAGTGGCAACTAAAGCCATTATCAGTCATGAAAACTGTGGCGGCTGCATTAAGGTTTTGGCTGAGCCAGCTAGCCAGCCAACAACTTCATTAGCCAGCCGTTCTCAAAGCAAATGGCTTCGGGGTCTATAGCTACAACACATCCATTGCAGCCTATTTGAAACCGATCATCCCCCTCCCCCATACACTCGTCTAGGATACTTAGGCTACAGATATCACCGAGGCATTGAGGAACTGCCTCCCCACCCCCACCCCATCTATCTGTCCCCTGCATAGACTAGGCTGTAAGCTGGCTGTTTAGGCAACCCGTGGAAGAATGCGCAATCATGTTTCATCGCATATGCGCGTTTCAGAATGTTCGAATTCGCCAGCGTGCGTGTAGTTATGTGAATCGAAAAGAATATAAATATAGCCTAGCCTACTTTATTGATGCCTTGTTCAAAAGAACTTCCGTCAGGAATAGGTTGGGGATCGAACCAGCAACCCTTGGGTGATCAAGCCAAAGCTCTAACCAGTGAGCTACGACTCTGCTTGTTCACTAGGAGAAAATGTGTGTGTCAATGCTGAATCTCGAATTCACATAGAAGTTAGCTTAAATTGTAGAAACAATAGGCCTAGCTTTTTTTTCAGCAGACATCGCAAACATAGCCTACACATTCGCAAAACAGAGAATATCATTCACTCATTATTTTAAATTATGCTACTTCTCACGCCTATGCCTGCTCAGCATAGCTCTCTCTATCTCCCTCCCTCCGATGTAGCTAGACCCTAGATCTTCTCCCTAAATGAATGAAAGTTGTTTTAGAAAGTAGCCACGGTAGCCTGTAAAATGCGGCATGAAATCCTGGCTACTGTGTAGGCTAATTGAAACCAGACTATTAGGCTCTTTGTTCCAGGTGACCAGGTCCGATCATTTTCGGCAGCGCGAACATAGGCTACCTATTAAATGAATAGAAGTGAATTTGGGGAGTGAATTAGAACTAGCCACATTCACTTTTAGAGCATTTTAGTTGAAAGTCAAGTTTGCTTAAGGTTTGTTCAAGAACTCTTCCAAAGTTTTTAACAACACAAATCAACACAAATACATTAACAGATAACTCAAACGTGCTGTAGGCTATGTCATAATGAAACAAACAACCACAGATTATCAACAACACGGTCTGACACGAATGACATGGCTTAGTGCAAACTGAATTTATGACCAAACGATTTCATTCGTGCACGAAGCGCCATCTTGCGATCATTATGTGTAAGTAAAAGCCTCCCAGTCTAAGGACTCAGCGGTCATTTGACCGCCTCGCCGCGCTTTAAGTAGTTCACAACAGCACGGCGCTTCTAGTAGGTCGTCAAAGCGGTCAAATGACCGGGGCGCGGCGCTTCTAGGTATAAGTGGGTCAGAACGGCGCGGCGCTTCTAGTGTTAAGGGGGTACAAAGCAAGAACTCTCATTATTGTTATGTTATGCTATGCTATGCAACACAACACTCTGCTCTCAGCTCCTCAATGCGATAGTTCATTAAGTCTCCTGCCTGTCTGACTCATGGAGTCGTGCTCTGTGATGCTATGGGAGAGCCTACTCCCATCTGGCCTCATTCTTAGCTGCACCACCCTCTCCCTCTTGCACACACACACACTGACGTCCACCCAGAGCCCAGCCCTGCCAGCCGCTCCACACAGACTGGAATTCCACTGGAACTGCACATTCCCACGAGAGCTTACACGCTCAACTCGGTGAGCGTGTAAGCGTGGGGACTAGCACAGGTGAGGGGACAAAGCTGAGGGCGCTGGGAACAAATTTGCGTGTAGCGTGTTGTGGGGTAGGGGATGGGAGGGCAGGCAAATTCACACACAAAACCTTCAGGCATCGCACATTATGTGAGGGGTTTAGGCTTGCGGTTACCAAGGTGCCTGGAGAGACTGTGCAAATCAAGAGATCTCATTTACACATGGGTTGCTGGAGTGCCTCTGTTAATGTGACAGGCACAGACTGACGCTGAACTTTACATCAAGTCTGCATGTGGGTGTGGGAGCATGTGAGTGAGCAACTGGGGCTTTAAAAAAAAAAAGCAAAAGCAGAGAAAAGATAGTCAGAAACACAGTCTTCCCTCCCTTCTCGCTCTCTCTCTCCCTTTCTTTCAAATACACACACACCCACACACAGGGACGCGAGTCTGGGCCTCAGGGAGCTGAGCCAGGAGAGGATGAGTGGCAGTGCAGCCTCTGACTGACTGATCCACTGCACTCAGCACTGAGAGAGAGAGAGAGAGAGAGAGAGAGAGAGAGAGAGAGAGAGAGAGAGAGAGAGAGAGAGGATGGGGGAGGGCAGACAGAGGGAGGGCAATGGTCCATGAAAGGGCGGTTAAGGAGAGACAGGGAAAGAGAGACGGACAAGGAGAGATGGAGGAGAGTAAAAGGGAAGAAAGGAGGAAATGGGGAAAAATCCAGTGGAGGGAAGGTGACGGGAAGATCAAGCGCTAGAAATCAAATGGGGGGGAAAGAGAGAGAGCAACGGCCCAACAGAGAGAGGCTGCCACGACCTGCTGACAGAGGACATTTCTGTTCAGCAAAAGCAAAACAGACACAACCACACACACACACACACACACACACACACACACACACACACACAGCTGGCTCTGCGGCTTTGATGACCAAAAGCTTTTGGGCTTCGCGCTGCATCCCACACGCCCATTAGAGCAATCCGCTGTGTCATACCAAAAAATACGGCACGAGTCCAACGCCGATACGGCACAAGTCCAGCGCCAAAACAAGCTCTGCTTCCTGTCTGGGCTGATGTGCTGTCCCTAGCCTCTCCTTCTTTTCCACAGGGATTCTGTTTTTAGGATGTCTAGTATGTTGTATAGGTCCCTGGTATCGTGGAGAGGAAAAAATGATCGCTAGCTACTGTACAAACACACGCTTGTTTTGAATTCTTCCGATAAAGCTTCTCGTCCACACAGACACGTGTGCTCACACATATACGCACACACTTGCACACACACATACAAACTCAGACGCATCCACAAGCACACACACACACACACACACACGCACACACGCACACACGCACACACGCACACACGCACACACGCACACACGCACACACGCACACACACACACACAAACACAGGCGCGTAGATTGCTTGGGCAGCCAAACAACAAAAGGCCCCGGGCACCCTCATTACCCTGTGGATCTCCCACCACTCGCCCAGCCGCCCACTCACTGGCACAGTTCAATGAGACGCTCCCATCAGCACGAGCCACTGCTCTCGTCGGCCTAATTCATTCTCATTTATGCCATTAGCATAATAGCATAATTACACCACTACCTTTATTACATGCCAGTGATTAGAGGGGCCATTTGGATGCTCCCTGCGTAATTCTGTGAAGAAGGTTAGGGCCGTAAACAAGACATGAGAGGACCACTGCACATGGGTAAACAGCACACAGTAAACAAGCAGGGCCAATGAAAAGATGCTGCTCTTCTGGTGCTAACAGAGCATGACATTCTGTACTGTACATGGCCTGTGAATGGATGTGAAGCTCTGGCGTACGTATGGGCAGAGAGTGGCACTTGTGACGGGTGACAGCTCTTAAACAGTGCTTAACCCCATCAACACACACACACACACACACACACACACACACACCCTTAAGTGGACTCCAGTGATGTGTGACATGAGGAGTGATGCGCAGTGCAGGAGGCTGTAACCTGATCGCTGCGTCCGCATGTCCCTCCACTGCGGGGACACCAGAGTGACAGTGGGGGCTGCCTGAGAACCGACCCTTTCAGCAGAGACCTCGGCACAGGCCCTGTTCCTGAGAACCGACCCTTTCAACAGAGTTCTCAACACAGTCCCTGTTCCTAACCTAAGAACCATCCCTTACAGCAGAGACCTCAACACAGTCCATGTTCCTAACCTAAGCACCATCTCTTACAGCACATTCCTTAACACAGTGCCGTTCCTGACAACCAACCCACACAACACAGACCTCACAGTCCCTGCTTAAAGCCTTTGACACACACTGATGGGCCTGTGTGTGTGAGAGACAGGGAGGAATGGATATGGCTGGGGAACAAAGGGAGGGAGATGGGTGGAAGAGAAGTGTAAAGAAACAAAAGGATAAAAGAAAGGAGCGAAGAAGGACAAAAAGGAAAGGAAAAAAGAGGAAAAAAAAAGAAAGCGGCCGTATGGGAGGATCAAAACCTCGGCGATCCACTAACAGCGGCGGGCTGAGCCGCGGTGACTCAGAGGAGTTCCCGACCTCGAGCAGCACGCGGTCTCACGCCGGCGAGCGCGTAATAAGACGAGGCAGCTCACAAAAGACACCCGCCGCTAAGGCCCTGCCGTTGGCCGCGCGTCGCCTTTGAGAAAATACGGCTCAGTGATTCCGAGTTGTCATCAGCGGCCGGGAAATATACGAGTCAGCTGGCGGCTCCACGCGGCCGCCTGCTCCCTGGCCATGGTCCATAACACACACGTTTACTGTGCGTCAGGGGTTCCATTCAGCGTTCCGCCACCTCGGTCTTCCTCATTATCTCTCTATCTACCTATCCCAGCTTTTCCGTCTGCCCGGCTTTCTCCTCGTCCACATATAAACACACACATCTCTTTCTCTGTCGGTCTTTGTCTCTCTTTGTCCTCTCTCTCTCTCACACACACACACACACACGCACAGACATACAGAGAAACAGACTTGGCTACTCCTTGCACTGTTTCACTCTATAGAACACAGAACACATTGGTGTGGTTTTGTAATCCTATAGCAACCCCACACGTGTCGTCCTATGTCAACCTGGCCGCCACAGCAGCAGCCGCAGTTAGGGGGGATTCCCAGATCCCTCTCAGATCCCCTGCCAGACCAGACAGGGCGCTGACGGAACCAGTAAAGCATCACAGACATTCTCAGCATCCTTCTCTCTCTCTTGCTCGCTCACACACACACACACACACACACTCTCTCTCTCTCTCTCCCTGCTTGCTCTACCAGAGGTGCTGTTTCCAGCAGATACATTTTGTTCTCTACCCGAACTTCCATTCCTGTCTATTGTGCACCACACACACACACAGACACACACACACACACACACACACAGACACACACACCTCTCTTCCACATGCACAGTCATAACCCTACCTGTCAGCTCCCTCTCACTCACTCAGGATCCCCAGTGGTGAGTGCCAGGCCTGAGGCTGTGGCAGCAGCAGCCTTCCTCTGTGAGCTGGGGTGCCTGGGAGCCCAGCAATGCTCCCATTCCCAGGTGATTAAGAGGGGGAGACTTGCTGCCCGCCCCCCACCTGTGTTGCTTTGTTGCTCCCCTTCCAGTGTGGGAAATGCTGACCCAAAGCTGACCGAGGTCACCATAAGGTGATGGCTCCACCAGGTGAGCGCTCTGCAGGTGCAGCACCTCATAGAACTACTACTGGCTTCCAAAACATTTCCAAAAGAAAAAAACGCATCTAAAACATCACGATTGCCTGTACCCTACGCAGTCCAATGGGCGTCCAGTGAGTCTTTAAACCCCGCATCCTGCGTGGAGGGTGGCACTGGCACTGGCGTTGGCAGAGGCGGGGATTCTGGCTTACCCTCTGCACCCACACAGTGAGGGCCCGGGCAAATCGCCTCAGCCCTTCCTGGAAGAGGGGCTTTGGGAAGGGGCTTAGCCCTCTGTAATCTGCTGAGCCCCAACACTGGCCAAAGGAGGCTGGGTTTGGGGAACGACTGGGGCCTGCGCGTCCCACTAAGCCAGTAAAGATATGTCACATAGTCAAAACACTTGTCACACTAATCAACATAGGTTAAACTGAGGTGAGGTAAGTGGATATTCACGGCTTCAAACACCGACAAACAAACAAATCTCTGAGGAGGCTGGAGATGACGTGGCTGCCATTTTCAGCTTGTGAGCCCCATGGACGGGACTGTGCAGTGATCAGATGAGGCGCGCTCGTCGCGGTGCAGCTCATGTTTGGGACTGGGAGCTGGAAGTCGGAGGGGTATTTTTAGTCTCATTGTTCTCAGGTGTCATGGCCGGAGCAGAGGAGAAGCCACTGGCCCCGCTCAGGGACTCCAAAGGTCATCCAGTACACACACACACACACACACACACAACACACACACACCACACACACCACACACACCACACACACCACACACACACCACACACACCACACACACCTCCACATTTACTGCCACAGACACTTCTTCAAAACAAGTCATTACTGCATACTGATCTAATGGCACCGCCATTAAAAGTACTGATAATGAAGGTAGGCTGTTGTTATCAGATCAAACCAGAGAGGCGCAGGTACAGTAAAGTAACAATAGGAGTTCTCTGTTCTATTGAAACACCGCACAAGCTTTCAGGAAATGAGCAAAGACCAAACATGAATAACATTAACTGAACTATTCAAGTTCCCAACAACCACTTTGTTGGCTCCAGCGGTGTCACACGACAAGCTTTCTAGACCTTGAAGTTTGGCCCCCGGCCACTTCTGGCACGTCTGGCAAAGTGTCACTTCACAAGTTCACTTCCAACACATGCTCCAGAGGGGTGTGGTGCCAGTAAATCATCGCTCTGTGCTCATGGTAACGGGAGAAAGCAGGACGTTGGCCTTGTGCTGACCCATGTTGCACTCACCTTTCTTGTACTTGTGAATGGGCAGCTTCTTCAGCTGGTCTTTGCGGAGACGACTCCGCCTGGCCCTGTGTCGGTCCTGAACAAACTTGGTGATCTGGCCGAGACAAGCGCATGGGAACCAACCGTCAGTCTTAATGCAACATGTGCTGTTGACCTCATTCCATTTGCATTCATTCACTTGGCAGATGCCTTTACCCAAAACGACTTACAGCAGTAGAACATTTAAGCTATTAGCAAAATAAATCATATGAAGTGCTACATGTGTGGGGGTGCAGGAGTCACATGGTGCAACCTACCATGAAGACCACAATGAGGATGAGGCAGATTCCCACGATGATGAGGAAGGGGATCAGGTAGTACTCCAGTGGAAGGCTGAAGTCTGGCATAAGGATCACATGGCCACTGGAAAAAGGCAAAAACTACCTTGAGGACTAGATGGTCAACAGCACATTATTTGCATGCTCTAAATGACCCCTTCAGAGTCAGCACAAACATGTGAGATGAGCACAAAGCCAACCGGTAAGGTGGTGAGGTGGTGAGGTGCTCCAACACGTGAGAGAGAACAAACAGAGGTACACATTCAAACACGGTTGCAAAACACCTCTTTTGTGAAGTATGTGGAAAATGGCATAACATTTCAAAGAGCAATGACTCAGTGGTTTGACAAACACAGGGATTGCTTATTACAGTAAAGCACTCTGTGATGCTACTCTCTTCACTATCCATTATGCCAGAATACAGTTTTCATACGCCCAGCATGTCCGGGGCGGCGGTGGCTCAGAGGTAGAGGAGTCGTCCAGTAACTGGAAGGTTGCTGGTTCGAGCCCAACTCGTCCTGACCTTGTCGAAGTGTCCTTGAGCAAGACACCTAACCCAAGTGCTCCTGATGAGCAGGTTGGCGCCTTGCATGGCAGCCTCCGCCACATCGGTGTGTGAATGGGTGAATGTGAGGCATGATATGTAAAGCATTTTGGGTGCTCGCAGAAGCCGATAAAAGCGCTATATAAATGCAGTCCATTTACCATTTACCATACATGGTAAATGGACCATTTTCTTTGTGATATTCAATATTGATACACTAAGCATCATAGTCACCATGACACATGAGCATGACAAACACTCCTCTTCAAGCTGGCAAACATGAATAGGTAAGGCAAATGTCTGCCATTACCATTTCCCCATCCGGTTCTGCAGGTTCGAGCAAAAAGATGGCCTTGCATTGTATGAATGTGTTGCATGTCATTGTGTGTCAAGATAATACATCAAAAGTGACAACTGTAGTAAATGCAAAACGGTATGTGTAAAACACAAATGCGCTGTGACAGGGTCATGTGACAAGATGTGACAAGATGTGTCGAAGACAAATGGTATCCATGCTCATATCATCTATTCTAATGTCTGATATTACAGAATTACAGATGATAATTAATGCAATGACTCAGAGACCTGAATGAATGTCGGTGTTTTCGCTTGCAAAAGCATAGAAACAAGCGCATTCCTTGTCTCAGCAGTTTTACACTGAACTCTGTGTGAACCTGACTAGATAAAACCTTTGGATGGATTTTTTTTTTTTTTTTTATAGAAAAGGAATGTTTACAAAATGAATATCTTCCGATTTAGCACAATAAGGTTGCTCTTTAAGGGCTTTATACACTTTAAACACTATCGTCATCTTCTTTATATAAACTATTAAGGCCGTCACCATTTTGTCTTAAAAAATGACAGTGTGGCTTGTGATGGGCGTTCTCTGAGAGCACTTACCCTTTCTCATAGAGGTAATCCTCCTTCAGGGAGTTGGCCGTGTCCTCACCAACAAACACAGAAGGAATGTCAATCTGCTTCAAAACATCCACTGAGGAGAGAAAGAGGGAGAAAGAGCTTTAACACTCGTTTACTCACTATCCAAGCTGTATTGAAACCTTTTCATACTATATTGAGTGTTCTCATGCATTGTGTATTATTTGAGATCTGAGAGAGAGAGAGAGAGAGAGAGAGAGAGAGAGAGAGAGAGAGAGAGAGAGAGAGAGAGAGTAGGGTAGGGCAGGGTTGAGTGGGATGGGAGGACAGAGAGCGACAGCAGATAAAGAGTGAGAGATAGAGAGAGGGAATGTGAACAAACGAGAGAATGTGACCAGTCTAACACTGTCTGGCTTCAGCAAACACATCAGCAGGCTGTTAGGCATGTTATGACACTAAACAACAATGAAAAAAAGAGAGGAAATAACATGGATTCCATCTGTGCTGCTGTGTGAAGTGGAGTGTGTGGGAGTCTTGGGAGGGAAGGATGTCAGAGAGCAGGGGACTGATTTATGGACAACTTTACCCAGGGCCCTGGGAGTGCACCACGCCAGCAGTGCATCCACTGGGAGTCCAACACCCAGAGAGAGAGGGAGAGAGAGAGAAGGAGGGAGGGAGAGGGAGAGAGGAGGGGGAGGGGAGAGAAAAAGCGAGAGGGAGGGATAGAGAGAAAGAGAGAGACAGAGATACAGAGAGAGAGAGAGAGAGAACATGATGGAGACCTCTGGGTTGCCCAATAAAAAATGGCCCTGGGCAGAAAAGCCTGGAAAGGCTGGCGGTGTCTCTAGCGCTAGCTCTGGCTCTGCAGCCCTCTGTGCCTGTGGGTGATGGATGGGGCGGCGCAGCAGACACCAGGCCAGTGGAGATCTGGGTTACGCTTCCACCACGCCGGCCTCCGCGTCCCTTTCACACCTCATAACGAGGGAAACCAGAACTCGCTGACCGTCTTTTACAACTCGCAGCGCTATCCTTCCTGTCTGTCTTTCCTCCTCCGGGTTTTTTTTTCCGTCTCATCTTGTACTAATTAATCACAGCGCCTGACGTTTATGGGAAAGGGGGGGGGGGGGGGGTGAGCTGGAGTCAAGTTTAATTTCCTCTTAGGAGAGTCTCCGAGTGCAGTCAGACTCGGAGAACCATCTCGCCGTGCTGCGGGCGTCCGAATTCCAGCGGTGCCCGGGCCGTGAGTCAGAGGCAGGCGAGGGCCCGTGTGGCCGCCACAAGGCCACCGATTCAGCCATCAAAGGAGGATTGTCCCACAGCAACCCATGAGCAGGCCACTCGGCTGCATGTTGGACTGTTTGTGTGCACAGATGGAGGGAAGAGGGGGGAGAGATAGAGAGAGAGAGAGAGAGAGAGAGAGAGAGAGAGAGAGACTTACAATCATTGGATCCCATGCTGATTAAGTCATCAGAGTCCACATTGTGAACAATGGCGGCCTTGTACCCGGCTTTCTGGGCGTTAAGAACCTGGGATGGGGGAAAGAGAGAGAGGAGACAAAACGGTTGTGTTCAGATGGTCATGGGCATCATGCTGCTCACATAGCACCACACACACACACACACACACACACACACAGCCCTGTAAACGAACATCTACAGGCACGTGGATGCTAGCAGCATGTCCATAGACATACACAGCATGTCGTGTGTGCACACCAACACAGACACGTGTGCATTATAGTGAGAGTGAGTTGCATTGGGGCAACTGCATTTTCTCTACTTCTGGACTTTAACGTTTTGATTGTTTTTCTATGGGTGGATTACTTAAGAGTCAATGCTAATGCCTGGTGAAAATGTCATGCAAATAGCTGCTCTCCTCTTCAATGTTCCTATCTAAAGCTAATCTAAAGCTAAGCCTCACATTCTGTGAGAGCTGATAATTGATCAGGTTTAGTGCATAGTCATGCTTAAATTTCCTTGCTCTTATACTCAGTCGTGACTTGTCAGTACAAAGGCCTCACCAGAGAGAAACATAAACAAAACTTAACCAAAGCAGAGTTACAACTGGAAAGTTGTAAACACATTCAAGTGAACACAAAAGGACTAGTATTGCGCACCCTACCCCACCCACATAGTCAATACTGTATTACTGTGATCATCCCCACATGGTTTGACTGGCAAATCACACCCACGCTGACGTGACTGGAATACAGAGGACAGACTTATTTATGATTGGCATATGACTCTCGTACGATAATGACCCGAGTCCAGGTCGTTACTCATATCTGCAGGCAGCCGTGGGCGCGAGAGAGGCTCCACTAGGACAACGCCAGAGAGACATGGGTCAGAATCGTGATCAGCGAAGTCAAAGTCAAAGTCACAAGAGCCGATCACGGGGAAAGTGCCCAATGAAAACTGTCTGTGAGGAATCAGCAAAGGGCTTTTCCCTGGGACTGAAACAAACAGGGTGGAGGGTCAAGGTGTGGTCATGCAACATATGTTAGACAGGCCCTGGTCATTCAAATCTGCAATATGCAGGCTGTGCATGCACTAGTATGCTCAAGGTACTGACTCTACCCATGTGGTCTTGGCCACAGGGTAATAAAACTACTTTATGAGCAAGCACGGACTCATGCGTACGCATTTCTCTTTTCCGTTATTGGCCAATCGCAATAAACACATCAGCCAATAACATGTCTGCATGTGGATATGCGGTCTATAACAACAAGTATGCATTTTGTGTCACATAGAAATCACAAGGTACTCGCTCACGAACGGGGAAATCTAGACTCCAGTTTATTCACTTCAAAACCTCCTACGTACACTCTATGCCAATCTATAGCTACTCAACCAAGGACACTGACTGAAGTAATAGGGTACAGATGAATTAAACATAACACTATGGCTCAGTGAGCAGTAAACTCATGAAGCCAAGCTTACACACAAACACAAGCCAGGTTTGTTTAGCATGAGCCCTCCGTCCAGTAAAAATGTTAGTAAACACAGTTTCCGAAACAAGAACACAATCCATGGAGCCTTAAAAGGCAGTTGTATGATCCCTCAGCAGCCAGAGCTGCTGAACCCCTCCCCCCCTCCTCCCTTCTCAGGCCCTCTGTGCCTCCATGTTGACAAAGAGACACAGGCTACATAACAGGAAAAGCCTGATGAAGGAGAGGAGGAGTTTTGTGTGAGTGTGTGCTATTTGCGCTTGAAGTGAGTGGTTGGGCAACCTCAACATTCCTCACTATTCTTTCAATGATGCTTTACTTAAATTTTAGCATTAATCAGACATAGCTTTAGGCAGCAGAGGAAATATGAATGCAAATGCACCACACACACACATGCACACACACATGCACACACACATGCACACACACATGCACACACACGCGCACACACACGCGCACACACACGCGCACACACACACACACACAGAGAGAGAGAGAGAGAAACACACACACACACACACACACACAAATCAAAGTATTTCCTGTTTGGCGGCGTCCATTTTGTTGAAGTCTCTCAGGCCAGGAGTTGACTGAGGCTTTTCCTAGTTTGTGATCTTGGCTCTCATGGTTCAGTGATTACTGAGGCAAGGAGTTGCATAGAGGGTCAGTGTGCATATGTGTGAGTGTGTGTGTGTGTGTGTGTGTTGGAGCTGGGGGTATGTCTCTGCCTGCCTGACTCTGTGTGTGTGTGTGTGTGTGTGTGTGTGTGTGTGTGTGTGTGTGTGTGTGTGTGCATCCCAAACAGGCTTAACTCTGCCATAAAGAGTGCTGGCTGGCTCATGAGACACAAGGTGCTGTGGAAAACTACAGATGTTTTTAAGCTTTGTCTGGCTCTGATCAGCTATGCAGCAAACAGACTAGTTCATACACTTTTATCTGCCTATCTCTCCTTCACACTTGCACGCACACACAAAGCGGGAAGCACTGCAGCCAAAAATGGTTGTTCAAACAACCCAGTCGTCACCCTTCGTCCTCTAGTCATCAATCAAAGATCTACATCTTCCCTTTCTCGCTGTATCATCTCTCACTCTCTCTAGGATTTAAGCAGGGCCACACCCACACCCACACCCACACCCACACCCACACCCACACCCACACACACAATTGCTATACCCACTCTACGGCTTTCTAGCTTGGCTCCTGCCCTGACCACTCCTGTTACAACCCAAAGTGCTGCCACTGCACCGCTCCCCTCCCCTCTTCTCCTCTCCTCCTCTCCTCCTCCCACTGTAGTAGTCTCCCGCTGCAGTCCCCAGTATGGCGCCCACTATCCAGTTCCCACCGGCGCAAAGCCACTTCATTTGCACTCCCTCCCCCGGAGCTGCACGCTTGCTGTGACGCCGATGGCCGCCGCCTCTGGGCCACAGCAGGGCCAGTGGCAGCAGCCCTGTGCTCACACACCACTGAGGGAGGGAGGGAGGGAGGAAGTGAGTGAGTGTATTGGCATCCACCCCTCCACCACCCGTGGCCTGCCTTCCTGCCTGCTCTACTTCCACTCGATCCTCCATCTCTCTCTCTCTCTCTCTTCCTCTCTCTCTGGCATGGCCTCTGACATGACCAATGCCCTGCTTCCATACTCCAACACACTGTGTGGCTACTCTTGTCACTTATTCGCTGTTATGCTGGTTTACCAGTGAGGATTTAGAAGGTTGACGCTTGGGCTTACATTCATCTTCATTCCAAATACACTTCCTGAGACTCAGACTTGGAATATGAATAGTTCAACTGAGCAGCTGCCCGGTGAATAGTCACCAACCCTGGGCTGACTCAGCTCCAGCTTCCTGTTTTCTGGCTTAACCTCTGACTGTCATCTGACTGTTTTGGAAAACGCGACTCAAATGGCCACCACAAATGCTGTGTCCACTTCCTAGAGCGGACCTCCCGTGGAGGGCCTCAAAGCACATCCGCCACATCAGAGACATCTTTTCCCGTACTTTAAAAAATGTTACTCGACATCTGCATAATATTATGTCCGGAGTCGTCTTCAATCATTTCGCTTGTCCAAC